>NC_044304.2:141446866-141746866 GCF_007474595.2 Lynx canadensis | reverse complement strand
AGGGAGGGACTGTAAGGCATGTTAAGGAATAACCAGTACCAAAGGAGTTCAATGCAAAAAGATAATGACATACACAATGCGAAATGTGCTATATATAATATCTGTAATCATTGCAAAAACTATAACAGGACGAACACTAAGAAATTAATGCACACAATGATCCTGCCTATTGTGGTATAAAAAAAAAAGATTTGCTTACTTACTATACAGGAAGAATTAAACTTGGAAAGAGGCTGCATAAGTTTTTAATATTTACGTATGAATAAAGATATTATCCCTATATATGTCTTAGCAAAAAGCACTGAAAAACCTACTAGCATTATTTGAGTTAAGAATGTTATTTCATTTAGTGACTAGCATTATACATGATTGTATTTATTAAAACCTGGTAACTATAGAAATGCAAAAATTTGAAATCTATGGCAGACTAAGGTCACATAGTATAAAACCCCAGATCTAAAATTGTTTGCTTAGTTATCCACCACACAACTGCCTTTTGTCCTAACTCCTTTCCTGTTTCACACACCTTTAGTTTTTAAAAACCACTCAGTACTTCAACTTCAGCTCTCTGAGAGTTAGTAGGGGATTGTGGCAGATCACTCCTTATGTCCCCCTAAATCACCTTAGCTGACCCTTTGAGTGTTATGGTAACAGTATAAGTGAGTGGAAGCTAAACTACTCTAAACAAATTCTGCTGGATATCTTCCATTTGCCTCTGAGGATATACTCTCCACCTTTCCCACATTACTCTGTGCCCTGACTGTCTGCCCTCTTTGGTCTACAATCCAGATTCCTTTATATTCTGGCTTCTGGTTAGCAGAAGATTAGAAGGAAGAAGCACAGTATGTTGGGGTTTATTTCCTGAGCCCCCTCCCTGTAAGGTCCTCTTAGGCTAGTGGTCACAATGGCTCCTGTGATGTGGTCCTTTCATGGGATTTCTCTCCATGTACTTAAAATAATCACACTCTCTGCTCACCACTTCAGGCATGGGGATTTTCCCACTGTCCCCAGGGGACCAAGCTATCCCCGTGCTTCCCACGTCCTGTCCACACTTTTGTAACAACCCTTCATTACATTCACTGCAACTTTCTCCAATTTGATTGTACCATTATTTCCTGCTGAGACCGGATACCCAAACAAAAATCAAATGTTATTTTCTGTCATTAGTTCAGGGAATTTGTGTGAAATTAATAAGAAAAGATTTTCAAATCTTGCTAAGTTGCTAATATGCCGTTAGCTACATATTTCTTGAAGTAGCAGCAGTGGGAAACTTGTAAAGGTAGAAATATGGGGTGTGGACGTAGACAGGCAGATTTTCAGAATATCCCTTGTCGGAGGGGATGACAGCTGTGGAAACACTAAGGCTGACATTCATTATGGACAGTTCTTTGCTAATTAAATTTCAGAAATTTTATAAAGTATGAATCACTTTGTGTAAGTGTTCAGCATATTAAGTATAGTTGGTGAGGGGCAAATAAGGAATGTTAGGAAAGCCCATCACTGGATAAAAGTTTGGAGAAAAGTCAAGCCCCTGAGACCCATTCTTGATATTATCTCATTCTGTTTAACCTTTCTTTTTCAGAATAAATTTCTCTACAAGACCAGGTGAACTGAATCTACCTTTCTAGTGATGTGTCTTCCATTGTACATGACCCAATCTAAGTTTCAGACATGCCAGGTCACATTGGTTGTTCTCTGGACGTGCCTACCTTTGTTTTTGTTTTTTGTTTGTTTTTTTAATGTTCATTTATTTTTGAGAAAGAGCGAGTGGGGCAGGGGCCGAGAAAGACAGAGGCGGAGAATCCTAAGCAGGCTCCATGCTGTCAGCACAGAACCTGACATGGGCTAGAACTCATGAACTGTGAGATCATGACCTGAGCCAAAAACCAAGAGACAGATGCTTAACTGACTGAGCCACACAGACACCCCTGGAAGTGCCTGCTTTTGAGTTCACCTCCACATTGTCTATCCCCATGCAGGTACACTTAAAGATACCCTCTCCTCTTCCCTTGACAACTAAGTTTTATTCACTGTCCAACATTCAGAACAAATGACAACTCCTCTAGGAGGTCCACCCAGATTCCTCCAGAAAGGGATACTTCTTCCTCTACATTTTCAAACTGTTAGGTGTACTTCCACATTAGCGTCTCTTTATATATGGAATTTAGAACTCTTACTATATTACGAGCTCCTGGATGGCAAAGGTATTTTTTTCTCGTAGGGCCCAGCTCAGTGTGTAATAGCATACAATAGCATTTAATGGATGATATTAGCTATCCAGAAAGCAAACTCATATATAGCATCTAGATTCTGTTCTTATAAAGCCCCAAATGTGTATTCCTTAATTTAAATGAGATATTTAATTACGTTTGAGCAGAAAATTATTAAATTGACATTTATTGAGCACTTGCTACTTCAAATAAGCTATTTTCTTTTTTAAAAAAATGTTTATTTTTCTTTAATTTTTTTAATTATTTATTTACTTTTGAGAGAGAAAGACAGAGACAGAGCATGAGCAGGGGAGGGGCAGAGAGAGAGAGAGAGAGAGAGAGGGAGACACAGAATTCACACCAGGCTCCAGGCTCTCAGCTGTCAGCATAGAGCCCAACACGGGGCTCAAACTCACAAACCAGGAGATCATGACCTGAGCCGAAGTTGTACGCTTGACTGACTGAGCCACCCAGGCGCTCCTAGGATATTTTATTTCTTGCCTATATAAATACCAACTTCAATTGTGTCTGTTAAAACAGATCTCATTAAGTATTTTCCACTTAAACCCACTGAGACAGAATTCATGAAACGAAAAGAGATAAACACACACACACCGACCAAATCCTGCATTTAACCATAGAATGTTAAGTGGTTGAAAAAGGATAGTTGGGAAATCGATTTGAATCTTTCTTACACACTATCTATTTTAACAGTGATCTGCTTTTTAAAATCTTTACAAAGACTGAGTAGTATAATCAATGACTACATAGGAAATCAGCAGATGGTATTCCTCAGAGCTATAATCCAACTGGACAGGATGAGTGAAGATACTATTGTAAAACTGGCCCACAATTTTAACAATGAATGCTGTAAATTTCATAGGTCTGAAGGCTGACCAAACCAGCATGATTCCTCTCACTGTAAGTATGTAAAATACAACTACTTATTTTATTGGGCTCTTCAATCCTGCTATCTCACTATTTGTGGTTGCTAAGCAACCTTAGTAAAAATACTGTGGCACGCTACTTAAAGACGGAGGCACCAAAATGTGTTGGTTGATTTATTTATTTGAATGGAAACAATCCAGGTCCAAAATAAAATCTTTGCAGTGTGACAGCTGGCACTGACTAGGTAACAACTTGCAAATTCACTGTAATCACAGTACCTTTTTTCCAAAAAGGTAAACAGATGCCTAGATACTTCCTTACCCCAAATGAGTATTTGTTTAATAATGTTGGGTGAGGATTGCTTATGAATATCTGAATATAGATCTTGGCCTTGGAAGTTCATGTGAAAAAGTATGTGTAGTGGAGCCCAGGGCCAGGACGTTTGTAGGACAATATGAAGTATGAATTATTGCAACTGTATTACCCAGTGAGCAAACTAACCCATCAAGCTATATAAGTTGTCACAAAATGTACTGAGGCATTCCGTTCCACTCAGGTGAGATAGGACGAAGGGCAGAAAGGAGTCTGAGTCATAAAAAATCTTTGCTGCCTCAGGGTAATAGTAACTTATTTCACTATATTTATAGGTCACTAATGGTAACTGATCCAAAAGAAATGGTGGCATCGAATTGTCCTTGGCCTTTTGTCAAAAAGAAAGAAATCATCTGTGATTACAGTCATGGACCAAAAACAAAAAAATCCACAATAAATATTAGTGTAAATATAGGAATAATTTGTAATTTATTCAGTTTATTTTTAAAAATTTTTTCCCCAATGGTATTATTCAAGTTCTAGTGCATGGAGAAAATCTATTACATAGAGGAAAATAAAGTATGCTAGTATACGATTCAAAATTATAAGGGACTAAAATTGCTATTTTCACTTTTGACTACTAGGAGTGAACAGAATATTACAATGAATCATTCCCTTCTTCTACCCCTATTTCTTCTCTCTAGGTTAGATGGTTTTGTCAGGTGAAGCTGAGATACTGGAAAATAATTTCGGCTCTTTCCTGTACTCTGTATCTTAGAGTAGTATACATACATTTTTCCAGTTCTTAATTTTTATCCTTCCATTCTGTTACTGAAATGACCTTCCCATGATAACTTCTGTTAAGGAAAATTACATTGTTTAGTGATACTGCTCATGGCTACCATTTACTGAGGACTTGATGTGTGACTGGAGTGGATACAATTCTTGATTAATTTTTGCTTGATTTGCCAATCTAGTAAAATCTATTAAATGACACAGAATTTTTGTTTCAGGGAAAAGTGGACATGGAACTCACCAAAATCCAAGTTTTTCTATGATAAGCACTACAGGGAAGCGATACAAGGCAATGAGGTGACTATTTTATTCTTAAAACGTAACTTACGATTCTACTCACTCATTTGTTATTCTGCTGAAATACTTTAAATTCAGGCATAATCTCTGCTGAAAATCTTCACACATGTGTATGTTATGAAGCAGTCACGTATTTCCTAATCTCTATGGCTTTCATTATGGTTTTCATAATCTCTATGGCTAAGTTCTTTTAATCAAACAGTGAGCAAACTAACCAAACTATATAAATTATTACAAAATACACTAAGACATTCCTATTGTTAATGGTCACGAACATGATGATAAGTAAGAAACAGTCTTACCTATGGATTTAAGATTTGAAATTTATATGGAAACTCCAGGATAATTTATGGTAACCAGATTCATTAATAAATTATAGTTTTGTACAATGCATGTTTAAAAGTATACTAAGGATTAAATTTGTGTCTAACAAGGAGTCTGTTTGATTTACTGATAATTACTTTTTTTACTAAGTCAACTTCCCATGTATAATCATATTAACACAAAGAAATAAATTCAAAAAGTTTAAAAATGATTTTAGTTGATGTTTGCATTATATTAGATGGCTACTTTGGTTAATATATTAGTTGAACTCCTGAAAAGTAATATTCAACTCAAATTTCAGTAAATTATGTTACCTTAAGTATAATAGGAAAATAAGTTATTTGAGAGCAAACCATTCTTGATGGTAAATAAAAGATCATTTCCATTTTTTTTTAATTTTATGATCTATTTCTCTTTAAAGATGTAGCTTACATTGTAAAAAATATTTGGAACTCTATTAAGCAAACCATATAATAAACTGAAGTCTAAGCATAGAAACAAGTATACTCATTACATATTAAAAAATAAAGTTTTAAAAATTAGACTCCTCCACCCAAAAACTTGATTCAGTTTTAAATAGAATTGTTATCCCAGGAAGCTTCAAACTGTGTTTGTGATATACAGATAGAGGATATTTCCACCTGACTCAAGAATGTCTTGTTCTGAATTCACAAGGCAGTGAACATTTTTATGGCATAAAACTGTTCTACTCAAATGAATGGTACCCACACATGGACTTCTGAAGTTGCACTTATACATCACATATTCTAGTGCACTTAAATAAATCTCCCCCTTCTAGAAAGCATGATTCCCTCAAGAGGCTTACTGAAATGCCAGCTCAACCAGGCCATGAAGTTCTAGGCTAGTAAACAATCCACCAGCCTGAAAATGTTCAGGTGCTAAGTTAAAACTAACACTTTCTCTTGTTTACATAAAGTATAAAGTAAAACGTGCTTATTAGCACCTATCTAGGTGTTATTTTAAGCTTTTATACATAAATCAATCTTTGTTTTGTATTTTTGTCCACAAAGAAAAAAAAACGAAATTACATGTTTAGGATTCAAATTATTCTTAAGTAATTTTACAGCCACGAATGACCAATATTCATGTTTAAAATAAATAGTGTTGACCTAAATATCTGTAACACATTGGCAATGTGATCATTTAATCATTGCTTAGTGTTAAACTTCCTCACATCTGAAAAGAATCTATATTTATAAGTTCTTAAATGTGCTGTGTCTCTGCTTTATAAATAAGGTTCATTGATAGGTAAAATTATTTTCTTACAAGTTAAAATCTTGATTTAGTGACATACTTAACAAGAAGTTAAATAAAATCCAACTCTCTTCTAAACACTTCAATATACTTTTAGGCAATAGGTAGTAAACTATACAAGCTAATCATCCTGTGTGCTAACTTTCTAACATCTTTTTTAAAACCCTCTTTAAGCTTTGCTGCTTTGGATAGCAACAGATAACAAGATGTCCTCTCATCTACCTTTTTTATTTTTCTTTATTGAATCCTGCAGTGTTGACACAACAATTCAAAAGAGCTACAAGCAACACTATGTGGCAGAGTTGTTTCTTAAGAACACTTGGGGATGATTTTAGGATATAAACATGCAATAGTCCCCAAAAACTCCTAGGCTGAAAAAACAAAACAGAAAATCCCAACTTTCAAAGTTGTACTTTATGCTGTTCTGAAAGTAGAATCCTTGCTTTTAATCATAATCATTAACTTTCTCCAAATTCCTCATCTAAGAATAATCTGAGAGAATAGAAAGTCACAGAGTAACAAAAACAAACATGGTCTGTGTATCCTATAGTTTACAATACACATTGTCCATTTGGACATTTCCTCCAAATTAAATTCCATATCATAGTCAAAATTCTTTATATTGGTCACACTGGTTTTAGTAGTGAAGCACAATGCTGTTCCTTTAATGAAATTAACACTTTTTAAAAAAAATTTTTTTAACATTTATTTATTTTTGAGACAGAGAGAGACAGAGCATGAACGGGGGGAGGGTCAGAGAGAGAGGGAGACACAGAATCTGAAACAGGCTCCGGGCTCTGAGCTGTTAGCACAGAGCCTGGCGCTGGGCTTGAACTCACAGACCGCAAGATCATGACCTGAGCTGAAGTCGGCCGCTTAACCGACTGAGCCACCCAGGTGCCCCTGAAATTAACACTCTTGAGAATGATTTGCCAATCTAGTTCCCTACATTCCCAGTAACTACTTTATTGGACTATTTAATAAAATATATCTTGGAGTAAATATATCAGTTGGTTGAGTGTCTGACTCTTGATTTCAGCTCAGGTCATGATCTCACTGTTCATGGGATCAAGCCCTGTGCTGGACTCTGCATGGACAGTGTGGAGTTTGCTTGGGATTCTCTCTCTCCCCCTCTCTCTGCCCCTACCCCTCTCCCTCTTTCTCAAAATAAATAAACTTTAGAAACAAAAGTATATCTTTACTGAATATAAAAATGTTCTATGTGTTGAAACATACTCAACACTTTAGATTTTTGAATACAACAAATATCTATACTGAGAAAAAAATTTCTCTCTCTAGGAGACCATTTTCGTCACATCTTTCAGAGGATTTTCCATCACAGATTCACTATGAGCGATTAAGGAACTAAAATTTGGACTGTGAAAATAATGGTACAATAAATAATATTTAATGAGGGAGTAGTGAAATTTATTTATTTATAGGTTTACCGATCTGATCTTAAACATGAATTTTGTATATGAATGTATACAAAATTTCTCTTGAGAAATTTGTTTAAAAATTCATACTTTAAAAAACTGGCTTCCTGTCTTCTTCCAAAGGAGGAGATCAATACTTTTTAAAAATAATTTTTAGTTATCACATATTTATTCTGCCATTCCTATATGAGAGGGAGTTCCCCTTTAAGTATTACACTAATAAATATCTTAATGAAGTAAATGTCATAGACATTGAGCATCTATGCCTAATACATCACAAATGGAGACAACAAAGAATTTAGGCCTCCTGGAAGAATACAGTAGACCTATGAAGTATTCTTTCCAAATAAATTTAACATAAGTAGAATCATCCCCTAGATAAAATTTCCAATATAGAATATAGAGGAGCACATTAAAATATCCCATGGTGATGAAATAAGCCCAAGCAGACTGAGGGAAACATCTTGGGTTGAAAATCTACTGGGTTTCTTCAATAAATAGATTTTAAGAATAAAAGAGAAATGGGGCAATCTGTACAATAAAAGAGACTCAAAAGACTTAAATACCCCCTCTAAATTAACAGGAGATCTGTCCTGATTTGATATGCACAGTTGGTTACTCCCTTCCCCTTCCTTTTCCATTACTTCATTCAGCTTATTATGTTTTCATTCTCAAGTGAATGGGTGAACATCAGAAAACACTTAAGAATCACAGTTTTGGGGGTGCCTGGGTGACTCAGTTGGTTAAGCGTCCGACTTTGGCTCAGGTCATGATCTCAAGTTGGTGAGTCTAAACCCCACATCAGGCTCTGCACAAAAGTTGGGAGCCTGGAGCCTGCTTCAGATTCTGCGTCTCCCTTTCTCCCTGCCCCCCACCCACTCATGTTCTGTATCTATCTCTCCCTCTCAAAAATAAATAAACATTAAAAGAAAAATCACAATTGTGGCTTTGGAAGGAACAGAAACATGGCAGCAAAGTAGGAGGACCCTGGGCTCACCTTATCCCACAAATACAACTAGATAATTTCCAAATCATTCTAAATACCCCAGAAATCTACTGGAATACTGGCAGAACAAACTCCACAACTTAAGACAGAGAGGAGGCCACATTGGGGAAGGTAGGAAATGGTCTGGGAGAGAAACTGATCATGGACGCTATGATGGGGAGGGATCCAGTTTCATGGAGAAGGGTGAGAGACAGACTAGTATACAGAAGAGTACACAAGGAAGACAAATCTCCATAGCAATTGGGTTGGAAAGCCAGAGGGCCCAGACTTCATAAGTTCTTGCAACCAATGGTACTTAAAGCCTGAGGTTTTAAAGGTCAGCATGCTTGGCCCTGGAAGAGTTTAGAGGACATTGGGGCTGCTCTTGAAGAAAAGACAGGGCAAAGAGCCCATCAACATACAGCATGGAAATATTGATCTGAAGAGCACCTGGGGCACAAAGTAGAGAGGTTAGTTGCTCATCTTGAAGCCTATCCCAGAGAGGCACTGTTCCCAGAGAGATAACTCCAAGAACAAAGGAACCATGTCATTTCCCTCCCCCACCTCTCAGCATAAGCACCTGTGGGAAGAAGGGTGGTGCCCACACTTGCCGCCTACATTGCTTACACCAAGTCCCCCAACCCCTGCTCCAGAGGAAATGCCCTTCCTAGTCATGATTGCTTCAGTTCCACTACTGTGGGCCCCTGCCCCCCCCCCGAAAACTAGCCCAAACCCCTGCCCACACCATGCCTCCTGATCCAGGAGTTTTGTGAGGTCTTGGTTCCAGTGGTGGTGGTGACAGGTCCTATTTCACAAGCAGACAAGAGCACTCATAGTTAATACATGCCACATCCAGGCCAGAGACCAAACATTGCCTATAACAGGCAGAGAAAGCCTCTGCAGATGACTGGCCTAAAGGATAAAGTGGCCAGGACACAACAGTAGAGCACATGCAGCACACATTGGAGATACTCCCAGAAGCTCCAGTGCCTGGGGAACAGGGTACACCATATGACAGGGTACTACAGGAAAGCTCCTTAAGGCCATTACCCTCAAAAACAGGAGATGTGTCTGGCTATTATAACAGAGAAATAGACACATTTAGACAAATGAGAAGACAGAGAAATTTGTCCCAAATGAAAGCACAGGACAAGGCTATGGCTGGAGATCTAAGTGAAACAGATATAAGTAATAAGCCTGATGGAGAATTTAAAGTAACGATTATAAGGATACTCACTGGACATGAGAAAATAGTGGAAGACATCAGAGAGAACAGTAACACAGATAAGGCATAGCATAGAGATAAAGGGCTCAATAAATGAAATGAGAAACATGAGTGATGGAATAAAAAGCAGGCTGGAAGAAGCACAGGAACAAATTAATGACCTAGGAGACAGAGTAAAATAATGGAAAGTAAGCACGCTGAACAAAAGAGAAAAAAGAATCATACAATATGAGAATAGACTTAGGTGACTCAGTGCCTGAATAATAACATTTGTATTATAGGAGTCCAAGAAGAAGGAGGAGGAGGAGGAGGAGGAGGGAGAAAGGGGACAGATAATTTAACTGATGAAATAATAGCTGAAAACTTACCTGTTCTGGGGAAGGAAACAAATATCCAGATCTAAGAGGCACAGAGAACCCTCAACAAAATCCACAAAAGCATGGGGCGCCTGGGTGGCGCAGTCGGTTAAGCGTCCGACTTCAGCCAGGTCACGATCTCGTGGTCCGGGAGTTCGAGCCCCGCGTCAGGCTCTGGGCTGATGGCTCAGAGCCTGGAGCCTGTTTCCGATTCTGTGTCTCCCTCTCTCTCTGCCCCTCCCCCGTTCATGCTCTGTCTCTCTCTGTCCCAAAAATAAATAAACGTTGAAAAAAAAAAATCCACAAAAGCAGATCCACACCAAGATATATTATGCTTAAAATGGAAAAATATAGTGATACAAAAAATATATTAAAAGCAGCAAGATAAAATAATACAGTTACATACAAAGTAAACCCCATAAGATAATCAGTGGATTTTTCAGCAGAATTTTCCAAGCCAGGAAGGAGTAGCAAGATATATTCAAAGTGCTAAATTGGAAAGACCTGTAGCCAAGAAATCTAGATCCAGCCAGGCTATCATTCAGAAGAAAAGGAGACATAAAAGGTTTCCCAAATAAAAACTAAAGGAGTTCATGACCATTAAAAGAGTCCTGAAAGAAATATTAAAGGGCACTCTCAAAGAGAGTGGAAAGGAGAGACCAAAAATGACAGTATGAAGGTAGGAAACACAAAAGCAGGGGAAAAAATGAATATTTTCCTTAAAAATCAGTCAAGGAAATCACAAAATAAAAGGATGTAAAATAGGACACCATGTATGTAAAATATGGGAAGGAAGGAGTAAGAATGGGTTTAAACTTAAATGACCATCAATTTAATATACACTGCTATATGCAGATGTTATATACAAATATAATGGTAACCACAAGTCAAAAACCACTAATAAATATCAAAGAAGAAAGAGAAAGAAATCCAAATACATCATTAAAGAAAACCAGTCAACTGTGAGAGAGAAAGACAAGAAAGGATCAGAGAAAATCTTCAGAAACAACCACAACATAAGTAATAAAATGCCAATAGATACATATCTACCAATAATTAGTTTGAATATAAATGGACTAAATGCTCCAATCAAAAGACCTAGGGGATTAGAATGGATTAAAAAACAAGACCCATCTATATGCTGCCTACAAGAGATTCATTTTAGACCTAACCACACCTGCAGATAGACAGTGAAGGGATAGAGTAACATCTAACATGAAATGGATGTCCAAAGAAAGCTGGAGTAGCAATACTTACATTGGACAAAATACACTTTAAAACAAAAACGATACAAGAGACAAAGAAGGATACTATATAATAATAAAGGGCACAAAGAAGAAGATATAACAACTGTAAATATTTATGCACCCAACATGAAAGCACCCAAATACATAAAACTGTTAATAATTTGCATAGAGGAACTGATCAATAGGAATATGATAATAGTCGGGGACTTTACCACCCCACAGACATCAATGGACAGATCATCTAAACAGAACATCAACCTGGAAACAATGTTTTTGAATGACACACTGGACCAGATGGATTTAACAGATATATTCAAAACATTCTATGCTAAAACAGCAGAATACACATTCTTTTCAAGTGCACAAGGAACATTGTCTGGAACAGATCACATTTTAGGCCACAGAACAAGCCTCGACAAATTCCAAAGAGGTCCTACCATGCATCTTTTCTGACCACAACACTATGAAAGTAGAAAATCAACCATAACAAAAGTTCTGGAAAGACCACAACTACATTTAGGTTAAATAACATGCTACTAAACAATGAATGGGTCAACCAGGAAATAAAAGAAGAAATAAAACATATGAAAACACAATAGTTCAAAACCTTTGGGATTCAGCAAAAGCCGTTCTAAGAGGGAAGTTTGTAGCAATACAGGTCTACCTCAAGAAGCAAGAATAATCTCAAATAAATAATGTAAACTGACACCTTAAGGAGCTAGAAAAAGAACAAAAACAAAAGCTAAAACTACAGAAGAAAGGAAATTAAAAAAGGAAATAAATGACATAAAAACTAAACAAACAAACAAAAAGAACACATCAATGAAACCAGACGCTGGTTCTTTGAAAAAAAAACATTAAAATTGACAAATCTCTAGACAGACTTATCAAGAAGAGAAAGAACCCAAATAAATAAAATCACAAAAGAGAGGGAAGAAAGAATAAATAGCACAGAAATACAAACAATTAAAAGAGAATATTATGAAAAACTGTATGTCAACAAATTGGACAACCTAGAAGAAATGGATAAATTCCTAGAAACATAGAAACTACTAAAACTAAAACAAGAAAATATAGAAAATTTGAACACATTGATAACCAGCAAAGATATTAACTCAGTAAAAAAAAACTCCTAAATAAAAGTCCAGGACCATAGGCAAATGCTACCAAACATTTTTTTTTCAATATATGAAGTTTATTGTCAAATTGGTTTCCATACAACACCCAGTGCTCATCCCAAAAGGTGTCCTCCTCAATACCCATCACCCACCCTTTCCTCCCGCCTACTCCCCATCCAACCCTCAATTTGTTCTCAGTTTTTAAAAGTCTCTGATGCTTTGGCTCTCTCCCACTCTAACCTCCTTTTTTTCCTTCCCCTCCCCCATGGGTTTCTGTTAAGTTTCTCAGGATCCACTTAAGAGTGAACACATATGGTATCTGTCTTTCTCTGTATGGCTTATTTCACTTAGCATCACACTCTCCAGTTCCATCCATGTTGCTACAAAGGGCCATATTTCATTCTTTCTGATTGCCACGTAATACTCCATTGTGTATATAAACCACAATTTCTTTATCCATTCATCAGTGGATGGACATTTAGGCTCTTTCCATAATTTGGCTATTGTTGAGAGTGCTGCTATAAACATTGGGGTACAAGTGTCCCTATGCATCAGTACTCCTGTATCCCTTGGATAAATTCCTAGCAGTGCTATTGCTGGGTCATAGGGTAGGTCTATTTTTAATTTTTTGAGGAACCTCCACACTGTTTTCCAGAGTGGCTGCACCAATTTGCATTCCCACAAACAGTGCATGAGGGTTCCCATTCCTCCACATCCTTGCCAGCATATAGTCTCCTGATTTGTTCATTTTGGCCACTCTGACTGGCGTGAGGTGATATCTGAGTGTGGTTTTGATTTGTATTTCCCTGATGAGGAGCGACGTTGAGCATCTTTTCATGTGCCTGTTGGCCATCCGGATGTCTTCTTTAGAGAAGTGTCTATTCATGTTTTCTGACCATTTCTTCACTGGGTTGTTTGTTTTTCGGGTGTGGAGTTTGGTGAGCTCTTTATAGATTTTGGATACAAGCCCTTTGTCCGATATGTCATTTGCAAATATCTTTTCCCATTCCGTTGGTTGCCTTTTAGTTTTGTTGGTTGTTTCCTTTGCTTTGCAGAAACTTTTTATCTTCATAAGGTCCCAGTAGTTCATTTTTGCTTTAATTCCCTTGCCTTTGGGGATGTGTCAAGTAAGAAATTGCTACGGCTGAAGTCAGAGAGGTCTTTTCCTGCTTTCTCCTCTAGGGTTTTGATGGTTTCCTGTCTCACATTCAGGTCCTTTATCCATTTTGAGTTTATTTTTGTGAATGGTGTGAGAAAGTGGTCTAGTTTCAACCTTCTGCATGTTGCTGTCCAGTTCTCCCAGCACCATTTGTTAAAGAGACTGTCTTTTTTCCATTGGATATTCTTTCCTGCTTTGTCAAAGATTAGTTGACCATACGTTTGTGGATCTAGTTCTGGGGTTTCTATTCTCTTCCATTGCTCTATGTGTCTGTTTTTGTGCCAATACCATGCTGCCTTGATGATTACAGCTTTGTAGTAGAGGCTAAAGTCTGGGATTGTGATGCCTCCTGCTTTGGTCTTCTTCTTCAAAATTACTTTGGCTATTCGGGCCTTTTGCGGTTCCATATGAATTTTAGGATTGCTTGTTCTAGCTTCGAGAAGAATGCCGGTGCAATTTTGATTGGGATTGCATTGAATGTGTAGATAGCTTTGGGTAGTATTGACATTTTGACAATATTTATTCTTCCAATCCATGAGCATGGAATGTTTTTCCATTTCTTTATATCTTCTTCAATTTCCTTCATAAGCTTTCTATAGTTTTCAGCATACAGATCTTTTACATCTTTGGTTAGGTTTATTCCTAGGTATTTTATGCTGCTTGGTGCAATTGTGAATGGTATCAGTTTCTTTATTTGTCTTTCTGTTGCTTCATTATTAGTGTATAAGAATGCAACTGATTTCTGTACATTGATTTTGTATCCTGCAACTTTGCTAAATTCATGTATCAGTTCTAGCAGACTTTTGGTGGAGTCTATCGTATTTTCCACGTATAATATCATGTCATCTGAAAAAAGGGAAAGCTTGACTTCATCTTTGCCAATTTTGATGCCTTTGATTTCCTTTTGTTGTCTGATTGCTGATGCTAGAACTTCCAACACTATGTTAAACAACAGCGGTGAGAGTGGACATCCCTGTCGTGTTCCTGATCTCAGGGAAAAAGCTCTCAGTTTTTCCCCATTGAGAATGATGTTAGCTGTGGGCTTTTCGTAAATGGCTTTTATAATGTTTAAGTATGTTCCTTCTATCCCAACTTTCTCAAGGGTTTTTATTAAGAAGGGGTGCTGGATTTTGTCAAAGGCCTTTTCTGCATCGATTGACAGGATCATATGGTTCTTATCTTTTCTTTTATTAATGTGATGTATCACGTTGATTGATTTGCGAATGTTGAACCAGCCCCGCATCCCAGGAATGAATCCCACTTGATCATGGTGAATAATTCTTTTTATATGCTGTTGAATTCGATTTGCTAGTATCTTATTGAGAATTTTTGCATCCATATTCATCAGGGATATTGGCCTGTAGTTCTCTTTTTTTACTGGGTCTCTGTCTGGTTTAGGAATCGAAGTAATACTGGCTTCATAGACTGAGTCCCTTTCTATTTTTTGGAATAGCTTGAGAAGGATAGGTATTATCTCTGCTTTAAACGTCTGGTAGAACTCCCCTGGGAAGCCATCTGGTCCTGGACTCTTATTTGTTGGGAGATTTCTGATGACTGATTCAATTTCTTCGCTGGTTGTGGGTCTGTTCAAGCTTTCTATTTCCTCCTGATTGAGTTTTGGAAGTGTGTGGGTGTTTAGGAAATTTTCCATTTCTTCCAGATTGTCCAGTTGGTTGGCATATAATTTTTCATAGTATTCCCTGATAAATGCTTGTATTTCTGAGGGATTGGTTGTAATAATTCCATTTTCATTCATGATTTTATCTATTTGGGTCATCTCCCTTTTCTTTTTGAGAAGCCTGGCTAGAGGTTTGTCAATTTTGTTTATTTTTTCAAAAAACCAACTCTTGGTTTCGTTGATCTGCTCTACAGTTTTTTTAGATTCTATATTGTTTATTTCTGCTCTGATCTTTATTATTTCTCTTCTTCTGCTGGGTTTAGGCTGCCTTTGCTGTTCTGCTTCTATTTCCTTTAGGTGTGCTGTTAGATTTTGTATTTGGGATTTTTCTTGTTTCTTGAGATAGGCCTGGATTGCAATGTATTTTCCTCTCAGGACTGCCTTCGCTGCGTCCCAAAGCGTTTGGATTGTTGTATTTTCATTTTCGTTTGTTTCCATATATTTTTTGATTTCTTCTCTAATTGCCTGGTTGACCCACTCATTCGTTAGTAGGGTGTTCTTTAACCTCCATGTTTTTGGAGGTTTTCCAGACTTTTTCCTGTGGTTGATTTCAAGCTTCATAGCATTGTGGTCTGAAAGTATGCATGGTATGATCTCAATTCTTGTGTACTTATGAAGGGCTGTTTTGTGACCCAGTATGTGATCTATCTTGGAGAATGTTCCATGTGCACTCGAGAAGAAAGTATATTCTGTTGCTTTGGGATGCAGAGTTCTAAATAGATCTGTCAAGTCCATCTGATCCAATGTATCATTCAGGGCCCTTGTTTCTTTATTGACCGTGTGTCTAGATGACCTATCCATTTCTGTAAGTGGAGTGTTAAAGTCCCCTGCAATTACCACATTCTTATCAATAAGGTTGCTTATGTTTATGAGAAATTGTTTTATATATTTGGGGGCTCCGGTATTCAGCACAGAGACATTTATAATTTTTAGCTCTTCCTGATGGATAGACCCTGTGAGTCTTATATAATGCCCTTCTTCATCTCTTGTTACAGCCTTTAAGTTAAAGTCTAGTTTGATATAAGTATGGCTACTCCAGCTTTCTTTTGACTTCCAGTGGCATGATAAATAGTTCTCCATCCCCTCACTCTCAATCTGAAGGTGTCCTCAGGTCTAAAATGAGTCTCTTGTAGACAGCAAATAGATGGGTCTTGTTTTTTTTATCCATGCTGATACGCTATGTCTTTTGGCTGGCGCATTTAGTCCATTTACATTTAGTGTTATTATAGAAAGATACGGGTTTAGAGTCATTGTGATGTCCGTAGGTTTCATGCTTGTAGCGATGTCTCTGGTACTTTGTCTCACAGGATCCCCCTTAGGATCTCTTGTAGGTCTGGTTTAGTGGTGACGAATTCCTTCAGTTTTTGTTTGTTTGGGAAGACCTTTATCTCTCCTTCTCTTCTAAATGACAGACTTGCTGGATAAAGGATTCTTGGCTGCATATTTTTTCTCTTCATCACATTGAAGACCTCCTGCCATTCCTTTCTGGCCTGCCAAGTTTCAGTAGCCTTCACGAGTCTTATATGTCTCCTTTTGTATGTTACAGCATGTTTATCTCTAGTTGCTTTCAGAATTTTCTCTTTATCCTTGTATTTTGCCAGTTTCACTATGATATGTCATGCAGAAGATCGATTCAAGTTACGTCTGAAGGGAGTTCTCTGTGCCTCTTGGATTTCAATGCCTTTTTTCCTTCCCCAGATCCAGGAAGTTCTCAGCTATGATTTCTTCAAGTACACCTTCAGCACCTTTCCCTCTCTCTTCCTCCTCTGGAATACCAATTATGCGTAGATTATTTCTCTTTAGTGCATCACTTAGTTCTCTAATTTTCCCCTCATACTCCTGGATTTTTTTATTTGTCTTTTTCTCAGCTTCTTCTTTTTCCATAATTTTATCTTCTAGTTCACCTATTCTCTCCTCTGCCTCTTCAATCTGAGCTGAGGTTGTCTCCATTTTATTTTGCTTCTCATTAATAGCATTTTTTAGCTTCTCTTGGCTGTTTCTTAGTCCCTTGTTCTCTGTAGCAATAGATTCTCTGCTGTCCTGTATACTCTTTTCAAGCCCAGCGATTAATTTTATGATTATTATTCTAAATTCACTTTCTGTTATATTGTTTAAATCCTTTTTGATCAGTTCGTTAGCTGTTGTTATTTCCTGGACTTCTTTTGAGGGGAATTCTTCCGTTTTGTCATTTTGGATAGTCCCTGGAGTGTTGCGGGACTTCGGGGCACTTCCCCTGTGCTGTCTTGAATAAGTCACATTGGTGGGTGGGGCCACAGTCAGACCTGATGTCTGCCCCCAGCCCACCACTGGGGCCACAGTCAGACTGGTGTGTGCCTTCTCTTCCCCTCTCCTAGGGGCGGGATTCACTGTGGGGTGGCTTGGCCTGTCTGGCTACTTGCACACTGCCAGACTTGTGGTGCTGGGGATCTGGCATATTAGCTGGGGTGGATCGGCAAGGTGCACAGGGTCATGAGGGGTAGGCTCAGCTCGCTTTTCCATCGGAGATCCACTTTGGGAGGGGCCCTGTGGCACTGGGAGGGAGTCAGACCCGCTGGAGGGAGGGATCTGCAGAAGCACAGTGTTGGGTGTTTACACGGTGCAAGCAAGTTCCCTGGCAGGAACTGGTTCCCTTTGGGATTTTGGCTGGGGGATGGGCGAGGGAGATGGCGCTGGAAGCGCCTTTGTTCCCCGCCAAGCTGAGCTCTGTCATCCGGGGCTCAACAACTCTCCCTCCGGTTGTCCTCCAGCCCTCCTGTTCTCTGAGCACAGCTGTTAGCTTATAACCTTCCAGATGTCAAGTCCCGCTTGCTGTCGAACACACCCTGTCTGGCCCCTCCGCTTTTGCAAGCCAGACTCAGGGGTTCTGCTTGGCCGGCAGGCTGCCCCTCTGCCCCGGCTCCCTCCTGCCAGTCCGTGGAGCGCGCACCGCCTCTCCGCCCTTCCTACCCTCTTCCGTGGGCCTCTCGTCTGCACTTGGCTCTGGAGACTCCGTTCTGCTAGTCTTCTGGCGGTTTTCTGGGTTATTTAGGCAGGCGTAGGTGGAATCTAAGTGATCAGCAGGACGCATGGTGAGCCCAGCGTCCTCCTACGCCACCATCTTCCCAGGATCTCTCCAAACATTTAAAGAAGAGTTAATACCTATTCTCAAACTATTCCAAAAATATAGAAAAGGAAGGAAAACTTCCAAATTCATTCTATGTGGTCATCATTACCCTGATGCCAAAACCAGATGAAGACACTACATAGAAAGAGAACTACTGGTCAATATCTCTGCTGAGCATAGATGTACAAATCCTCAAGAAAATGCTAGCAAACCAAATCCCACAATATATTTAAAAACTCATACACCACAATCAAGTGGGATTTATTCCTGGATTGCAAGGGTGGTTCAATAATCACAAATCAATCAATGTGACACATCACATCAGAAAGAGAAATGATAAGAACCATATGATCATTTCAATAGATGCAGAAAAAGAATTTGACAAAGTATAGCCCCCATTCATGATATCAGAGGAAAGATACCACAACATAATAAAGGCCATAAATAAAAAACTCACAGTTAAGATTATTCTCAATGGGGAAAAACTGAGAGCTTTTCCCCTAAGGTCAGGAAAAAGGATATCCACTCTCACCACTTTTATTCAATGCAGTACTGGAAGTCCTAGCCACAGCAATCATGCAACAAAAATAAACGGCATCCATATTGGTAAGGAAGAAACAAAACTTTCACTATTTGCAAATGACATGATCCCATATATAGAAAACCCTAAAGACTCCATCAAAAAACTATGAGAACTGTAAATGAATTCGGTAAGGTCACAGGACATAAACATCAATGTACAGAAGTCTGTTGCATTTGTCAACACTAATAATGAAACAGCAGAAAGAGAAATTAAGGAATTCATCCCATTTACAATTGCACCAAAAAGAATAAAATACCTAAGAATAAATCTAACCAAAGAGGTGAAAGATCTGTACTTTGAAAACAACAAAACACTGATGAAAATTATTGAAGGTGATGCAAAGAAACAGAAAGACATTCATGCTCGTGGATTGAAAGAACAAATATTGTTAAAATGTCTATACCACCCAAAGCAATCTACACATTTAATGCCATCCCTATCAAAACACCCACAGCATTTTTCACAGAACTAGAACAAATAATCCTAAAATTTGTATGGAACGATAAAAGACCCAAATAGCCAAAGCAATCCCAAAGAAGAAAAGCAAAATTGGAGGCATCACAATTCTGGACTTCAAGTTATATTATAAAGCAGTAGTAATGAAAACAGTATGATAATGGTACAAACAGACTCACAGATAAATGGTGCAGAATAGAAAATCCAGAAATGAATCCACAATAGTATGGTCAATTAATCTTTGACAAGGGAGGCAAGAATATGCAATGGGAAAAAGACAGACTCTTTAACAAATGGTGTTGGGAAACCTGGACAGCAACATGCAAAAGAATGAAACTGGACCACTTTCTCATACCAAACACAAAAATAAATTTAAAGTGAATTAAAGACCTAAATGTGAGACAGCAAACCATCAAAATCCTAGAAAAGAGCCCTTATTTCTAGATTAGACTCCAGAGGCAAGGGAAACAAAATCAACAATAAACTATTGGGACTGCATCAAAATAAAAAGCTTCTTCACAGTGAAGGAAACAACCAAAAAAACTAAAAGACAACTTAAGGAATGGGAGAAGATATTTGCAAATGACATATCCGATAGAGGGTTAGTATCCCAATATATAAAAAATATATACAAGACCAAAAAAAATCCAATTTAAATTTAAAAATGGGCAGAGGACTTGAACAGACATTTTTCCAAAGGAGATAAATAGATGGCCAACAAACACATGAAAAGACGCTCATAGTCGTTTATCAGAGAAATGCAAAACAAAAACTATAATGAGGTATCATCATAGAACTGTCATAAAAATTAAAATAATTAAAAAAATAAACAAGAAACAGCAAGTGTTGGCAAGGATGTGGAAAAAGGGGAACACTCTTGCACTATTGGTGATAATGCAAACTGGTACAGCCACTTTAGAAAATGGTATGGAGATTCCTCAGAAAGTTATAAGTAGAAGTGCCCTACGATCCAGCAATTGCACTACTGGGTATTTATTCAAAGAATACAAAAAATTCAAAGGGATACATGCACCCCTGCGTTTCTTGCGGCATTATTTAGAATAGCCAAGATATGGAAGCAGCCCAATGTCCATTGATTGATGAATGGATAAAGAAGATGTACTACACACACACACACACACACACACACACACACACACACACACACACAGACAATGCACTATTATTCAGCCATAAAAAAAAAAAGAATGACATCTTTTCATTTGTAATTACATGGTGGAGCTGGAGAGGGTAATACTGAGTAAAATAAGTCCATCAAATAAAGACAAATACCTTAGGATTTTATTCATATGGGTAATTTAAGAAACAAAACAAATGAGCAAGGGGGAAAAAAAGAGACAAACCAAGAAATGGAATCTTAACTGTAGAAAACTGATGGTTACCAGAGGGGAGTTGGATGGGAGCTGGGTAAAATAAAGTGATGGGGATTAAGGAGTGCACTTGTGGTGAGCATTGGGTGATTGAAATAAAAACTTTAAAAAAGTAATAAAAAGATGAAACAAAGAATCACAGGTAGCTCGATTCTGTTCCATTGCACATTACAACTACCTCCTTATAAGGACACTGCAATGACAGAAGAAAACCAAAGAAAATACATTTTCAAGAGTCTCCTGTGCTGTATACTTGGAATTGTAATTTGCCAATAGAGAGACACTCACACAAAATTTGGAAGGAGGAAGAAGCACACACAAACAGAGTAAGACTCATTGTCTCCTGGTTTGCTATTCCACTTCAACCCACTGTAGCTATCGGTGGGAAATTCCCAGAATCTCCATAATGACAGTAGCTTTTGGGTGAAGTGCAGAGCCACAGCTCAGAAAGTCAGTGGTGGTTTTCGGATTTTTAAATCCTCAGCTCTTCCCACAGGGGTAAGCTCCTAAATCTCTATTAAAACCCTTAACACCAGGAATACATAAAATGCATTCTGGTTTTCTGACTAAATCTTAAACGATATAATATCCCTATGGTTTGGTAATTAGAGAAAAAAAAAAATTCTTACCAACTGGTTATAGTTTTAAAATCCTGTGGAACAATTCTGACCCAATATGAACTCGATGCCCACTCCCATACCAATTACTGTAACCAGAAAGATGGATTTCTATGATTAGCTCAACCTGTGTAATTGTCCTGTGACTGCCCTGGGGAATTCAGGTGTAATAAAGTCATTCTTACGAGAAGTCATACTTAAATTGAAAGGAGAGCCTATCCCTACAGGGGAAAGGAAACTCTCAGAAAAATGGTAAGTACTAGGTAGATTCATAAATAAATTGCCACTATTTACCCCATCGTTCGAGCCCCAACTCCCTCCATTTAGAGATACGGTGTCCTAAGGACAGGTCAAACCAGATGTGATTGTGGTTTGCCCTATAGCTTAAGCCTGACTAGCCAGAAGAGAGGCAAAAGAAAGCAATAGAAAAGGGCCAACATCATGAGACTGGTCATCTAAAAAGGCAGAAAAGGCAAGACATTAAATGGCAATATGAATCCATTTTTTTAAAAAAAGCAAGTATTCTAAAAATGATCATTCAACCTTGTCTGGCCATCCAACCAAAATATCACTCCCATCTCAATCTAAGTTCCTATCCTGCTTTATGTTTATTCTTGTATTATTATATCTTTATTTATTCCTATGCTGTTCTAGTAGAATTCAAGTGCCATGAGGTCAGGGCCATGGCTAATTTTGTTCATGCATTTATTTCCAGTTTCTGGAAGTTGACCCAAGTAGATGCTGAATAAATACTTAATGCATTATCTGGTTGGCACAAGTTGGGTCGGGCAAATTCATTTGTGAAAAGTCCACTGATAGGCAGCTATTGTGTGGTGTAACTTTCATACCAGAAGAGTTCTAACCTCAGCTTAAAGGTGCTGGGAGAGACTTCACCTTCATTTGATAATGTTTAAAGACATTAAAGATATAATCATAAATAAGTAGGTACTATTCTCCATGAGTTCACAGCCTACTGAGATGAAAAAATGATGTACTTCTCTTTAGTGATTAGGTATGTTTAAACCGAGGTAGGGGCTTATTGCAAATGACTGAGAACATATCTTCATGCTTACATTTTTTTTTTAATTTTTTTTTCAACGTTTATTTATTTTTGGGACAGAGAGAGACAGAGCATGAACGGGGGAGGGGCAGAGAGAGAGGGAGACACAGAATCGGAAACAGGCTCCAGGCTCTGAGCCATCAGCCCAGAGCCCGACGCGGGGCTCGAACTCCCGGACCGCGAGATCGTGACCTGGCTGAAGTCCGACGCTTAACCGACTGCGCCACCCAGGCGCCCCTTCATGCTTACATTTATATAGCAGAAAGCATTATGACATAGCAGCTCAATAAAATGTTAAATCAACACTAAAATGAGCAAAGAAAAAGTAAAAAAATAACACCAATGTCCAGTTTTGGTTCCATATGTCCAGGATCCATGAGAGGTAAAGACAAAGGGCAAACTACTGCCCTCAAGATTCGAGAGTCCAGCAGGTAAAACAGGCAGTTCCTCGTTTAGTAGAGCAAAGCCTTGGGGGTGGAGACCCAGGAACCAGTGCTGGGAAGGAAAGGTTGAACTGTAAATTAGGAGTTGCTCAGTGTAGACAAGCCTAAGACTTAAAAACTACAGGGGTCCCAGTCATACGGAAACACACAATTTTCTGAGACTTACCTCCAAGAATTGACTAGGTTCTCACAGTAAATATCAGAAAATCTCAGGTTTCTAGCAGGGAGAGGAGAAAGGAAACTTTTTTTTTTTTTTTTTTTTTAAAGACGAGCAGAGCTGGGGCACCTGGATGGCTCAGTCAGTTAAGCATCTGACTTTGGCTCAAGTCATGATCTCACAGTTTGTGAGTTTGAGCCCTGCTTCGGGCCCTGTGCTGACAGCTCAGAGCCTGAAGCCTACTTCGGATTCTGGGTCTCCCTCTCACTCTCCAACCCTCCCCATTTGCATTCTGTCTGTCTCTCTCTCTCTCTCTCTCTCTCTCTCTCTCAAAAATAAGTAAACTTTATAAAAAAAAAAAAGAGCAGAGCAATTTTTTTAATGTTTATTTACTTTGGAGAGAGAGACCATGAGCAGGGGAGGGGCAGAAAGAGAAAGGGAGACACAGAATCCAAAGCAGGCTTCAGGCTCTGAGCTGTCAGCACAGAGTCCAATGTAGGGCTGGAACCCACAAACCACGAGATCATGACCCGAGCCAAAGTTGGAGACTCAACAAACAAAGCCACCCAGGCACCCCGAAAGGAACCATTTTTAAACACACCAAGCACTGTGTTCTTAATAAGGACTGGCCTCAGGAGACACTAGTTATCCAAGCCTAACCAGCTGGTTATTACCAGAGCCTAACTGATCTGGGGAAAGAGAAACACCCAACTGCACGCCCCTCTAGCCTCCCATGTGGGAGAAGGGAAATAGCCAACTCCTGCCCACTACAGTCATCATCTCCCACCCAAAGGGGGAGGAAAAAATACTGAGAACACCTGTGAAGCTCACAGATCAGAGCCATAAACTCACTAAGAACGGAGACCTAATCATAGGACTATAGAACACTTGCTATATTCCACACCTATCACCACATCATTAAAGGCCTATTCACAGCAGTTCCTTTTAGCCAGTACATCATTTCTGGCTATCAAGAAAACATTACAAGGCATTTCGAATGGGAAAAACAAAAAACAAACAACCCCCCCGCCCCCTGCAATTTGAAGAAATAGAGCAAGCATCAGAATGAGACGTGACAGGGATATTGGACTTTGCAGCTGGGAATTTAAAACAACTATGATAAATACTCTAAGGACTCTGATGGACAAAGTGGGCAGCATATAAGAACAAATGGGCCATGTAAGTAGAAAGATGAAAATTCTAAGAAAAAAAAAAACAAAAAGAAAAACTAGAGATCAAAAACATTATAACGGAAATGACTTTTAGTGACTTCAGTGACTAATACGTAGACACAGTTGAGAAAAGAATCTCTGAGCCTAAGAATATCTTAGTAAAACGTCCAAAAACTGAAAAGCAAACAGAAACCAAAGACTGAAGAAAAAAAAGAACAAAAAAAAAAAGAACAAAAAATTCAACGACTGTGGGATGACTACAAAAAGTATAACATACACATAATGGCAATATCAGAAGGAGGAGAAAGAAACATTTAAAGCAATAATGACTGAGAATTTCCTCCCAAATTAGTGTCAAACACCAAACCACAGATCTAGGAAGCTCGGAGAACACAAATCAGCATAAATGCCCCCAAAATCTCCACCTTGGTGTTCTGTTTTCAAACCACAGAAAATCAAAGATAAAGAAAAAAAGCCTTGGAAAAAAGCCAGAAGAGAAAAAACACCTCATCTATAGAGGAACAAAGATAAAGATTACATCCAACTTCTCCTCAGAAACAATCCAAGCAAGGAGAAAGGGAAGTGAAATATTTAAAGTATGGAGAGAAAAAACCAGCAACCTACAATCTGAATCCTATGAAATTATTGTTCAAAAGTGGAGGAGAAATAGACTTTCTAGGACAAACTAAAATTGAGAGAATTTGTTGCTAGTAGACCTGCCTTGCAAGAAAGGGTAAAGGGTCTTTAGAGAGAAGAAAAATAATATAGGTCAGACACACAGATCTACATAACAGAAGGAAGAGCATGAAAGAAGAAATATATGAAGATAAAATAATAGACCAATTCCCTATGAGTTCATAGTCTAATGTCTTCCCATAGATTTTATTTTAGGAATACCTGGTTCTGCTTTCCCTCAGTTTCCTCTGGGCGTGCTTGCAAAACCCAAGAACAAAACCTTGAGAAGTAAAAAATTCAACCACTCATTAGACTTTTGTTTTATTTATTGTTTTATTATTTTTCTTTTTTTTTTTTTTTTAATTTTTTTTTTCAACGTTTATTTATTTTTGGGACAGAGAGAGACAGAGCATGAACGGGGGAGGGGCAGAGAGAGAGGGAGACACAGAATCGGAAACAGGCTCCAGGCTCTGAGCCATCAGCCCAAAGCCTGACGCGGGGCTCGAACTCACGGACCGCGAGATCGTGACCTGGCTGAAGTCGGACGCTCAACCGACGGCGCCACCCAGGCGCCCCATATTGTTTTATTATTTTTCTACCTGATGTTAAAACAGATTTGGCTGAGTATGAACCAAGCTATTTGGCATTCTTGACCCACAATCTTTCTCGCCCCTCCTTTCTTTCTTCCTTCCTCCCTTTCTCTCCCCTCTGCATTCCACCCCTCTTCTTCTCTCTCATCTCGTCTCCATTATTAGTTTTTAAATTTCCAGTTGAGTTTCTAATAGTAAAATTAATTGAATGGACATTAAATAATGACAATCGACCAGGCAGATACGGATATGCAATTTTGTCCAACTCTACAAATATCTGAAGCAATTTATTGATTCTTGAGTCATCTCATTCAGATGGTTTTCCCTTTAACACTGATTAATACTCATTTTAGGTCACTCTTTATTACACTTCATTTACTCTGAATATTTTTATCCTACAAGTTTGTTTTTATTTCACAGCCCTATTTTTTATTTTCAATAACACCAAATGCAGATTTTTCACAACTATTTTTTATATTCTTCATTTAAGCAAATATACTTATTTTAATACATTATTATAATATTTTAATCATTAAAAAATTAATAATAAGCTCGGTACTACTCATAGCATATAGCATTCTGCTGACCCACATTCCTAGACTGGCTTAATAGTTTCATGACATAATTTTTAAATGCTGGAATAAGACAGGCACCTGGGTAGCTCAGTCAGTTAAGCATCTCTTGATATCTGCTCAGGTCATCTCACAGTTCATGAGTTCAAGCCTTACAACAGGCTACACTATCAGCAGAAAGCCTGCCTGGGATTCTCTCTGCCCCTCCCCTGCGCTCTCTCTCTCTCTCTCTCTCTCTCTCAAAATAAACAAACCAAAAACAAACAAACAAACAAACAAACATTAAAGTACTGAAATAAGAAAACTGCATGTATATCTATAGGGAGAGGAGAAAATAAAACCATTCAGAGTATGTCATAATCACTTGTGATCTTTGGGGATATAGCTGAAGTTTATATTAAGTTTAACGAAATAAACTCAGGAGTGATTAGAATGCCTACTGCTTACTAGGAAATGGATGTACGCTTCACAGGGCCACAAGGGTCCACAGGTTGTAGCAATAATTGCAAAGATGAAGAAAGTGTGCATGTTGCAGGAAGGATGGTCATCAATAATATAAGAACTAGACTAGGTAATCTTTGATTCTCTCCAGCTCTGGGCTCTAGCAATTCTGTGCTCAAAGTTTCCCAAGAACAGAAGCCTGGTTCTCTACAAAGATGTCCTTGACAAAACACAATCATAATGCCCCTAGAATTTTGTACCCCTGTCAATTATGACTGGGAAAATAGAGAAAATCCTGGGAAAAAAAATTTTAATAAAAAATAATTTAAAAAAATAGTAAGTGCTGTCACTTAGTGTGAAAAGAAGGGATGATGGCTAGGGTGTATTTGTATGTATATTTAAAAGATCTTTTTGTAATTTCATGTCACTTGCTTACTCTGGTGATTCTCCAGGGCAAGCTCCAGGAAATTCCAACATGTGTTATAGACTTGAAGAGCTACAAAATACTTGATGCCTAAGTATTGGCATATGGTTTTTGTTGTTGTTGCTGTTTGTTTGTTTCTAAACCCTTTGTTTTAACAATATCTCTAGCTTTTTCATGTTGTGCCATTGCAAAGAGGATCATATAAGCAAACCT
The DNA here is from genome assembly GCF_007474595.2 of Lynx canadensis. Taxonomy (NCBI): domain Eukaryota; kingdom Metazoa; phylum Chordata; class Mammalia; order Carnivora; family Felidae; genus Lynx; species Lynx canadensis. The sequence goes on along the minus strand of NC_044304.2, from coordinate 141,719,664 downwards.
GTAACTTATGCAGTCAATGTTAAAAGGTCAATTTGACTAAAATATTTGCTATTTGATTGATTTGGCATCATAATATTAGACCTGGACATGTCCAAATACATTGATGTGGTCCTTCCAGAAAAGGAATCTGAGAATCGATACAACTGCTATTCATCACCAAGACAGGATACCATGGCTATACTTACAGAGTTAGTGATGAATGAGGAAGAATACAGAGCTTCAGTGACAAGTATTCATGCAGAATTCTTAGTTTGCTCAGTACAGATACAGACTGTTGCTACTAATACTCATCTTCTGGCCTTGTTATTCCATCTGTCCTTTTCCCTTTAATTTTCCTTGGTCCTATCTAAGGGTACTCTGTTACCTCCTATTTCTAGTTCTGCTACCCAGGCTTTCTTCCTTATTCTGGCTCACTTGCTCACAGCTGCAGGATCCAGTAAGTAGTATTTTACAATTGGATCCTTCTGGGGTCAAACGTCCCCTTGATGGCAAGGCCTTCTATTTCTTTGATGCCTAAGTATTTGCATATGTTTTTGTTTGTTTTTTGTTTTTAAGCCCTTTCTTTTAACAATATCTCTAGCTTTTTCATGTTGTTCCATTGCAGAGAAGATCATATAAGCAAACACTGGCTTCCAGGTTCTCCATACATCAGGCTTTATCCATGGTTATTTCTTATACTACACTGTTAACATTACCTTAAGGACTTTCAAAAAGAAATAATATTCTTTTGTTATCGTCTAAAAATGTTTAATTATTTAAATATTAATCTGTTCAAGATATATTGTCCATTTAGTTAGAAATATTTGAGGTATTTGGTCAAGGTAAACTTACCTTTTCACATGTATTTACATGAATGTATTTGAACGAATATATTTAAATGAAAATGTTTTTAATAAATGAGATTGACGCTAGATAAACTTTTGTAGTAAAGGCATCTCTCTGCAAGAGCTGCTACTTAAGGACTGATCCAAGGATTTCTAGAAAGAGAGCATCTTAACATATTTGAATGCCTACAGTAGGTCTTGCCCCACCCCAGTAGTCTCAGCAGATTCTTTCCAGACTTACTCTACAACCCTGCCACCCTCTCCCTTTTTGCTTTAACTCTTGACTTTGTCCTAACTATGCACCCACAACCACATTCAGCAGTTTTTCCTGAACAAGCTTCCCTTAGATGCAGTGTAGAACTTATGATGTAGTTGGCATAATTCTAGCATATAATTTCTATTTTCAGTGGTAACCATTCCTTCACATTTTTAGACTATATATTGGATGTATGCATATACCTCCCGAATTGTTTATTAGGTGGCAAAGTTATGAATCATGTGTATGACATTACAGCTCATTGTAGGGTAGAGATTATTGGTATTCGTGTCAGCTCTAAGAAATAAGTGAAAATCTTTTTCTCAGTAGGAAATGAGTTAAGTTCATTTTTTTTCTGGCAAGTAAACTTTATCTGAGAACTATATTACAAAAGCAAGGCCAGTGATTAACTCTTGCAATAATCTTCTATTGCCTCTGGCAGCATGTAAGAATTAAGGGGAGAATGGATTCCTCAAATATCAAATGCATGTCGAAAGAAGAAAGTGGTATGAAAGGCAGTGGGAAGAACAAAGCACTCCTTCTTTAATGATTATTTCTTACAGAAAGAGGCAAGAAGTAGTCACAGTAACAAGAGGAATTTTTTCTCATTTGGGGATCAAAAACCATGCAGCCTAAATCCAAAGGTTATAGGAGGCCAAACCCATCCACTGAAAGCAGTGGGAGTGGGGGAGTGAGGCAGACTTTTGACAAGGTGGAAGAATATTCTAGGAAGGAAAGGGGAGGCTGAATTCTCTGCATAATGTATCTAGTAAGGCCAGACCCTCTCTTAGGAGCTCCCACTTCACCGAAAGTTCCCTAGTCATGCTCCAAAAGAGCCCAGTTTGAACTGATGATCAACAGATCTCCTTGCTACTTTATTTCATAAAGTCATAGGACTAGAGTTTGGTTTAAAGTTAGGATATTATTTAAGATTGAGATAGAAAGGAATATTGGAACTGAATACAGAAATTTAGAAATATTATTTTCAGAAATCTGAGCTTATGGAGTCCATCAGACTTCTATTGGAATTGATTTTAGCGTAGGTCAATGCGATTCTTTCTTATTTTATTTTAATTTTTAAAATTTTGTTTCATGTTTATTTATTTATTTTGTGTGTGTGTGTGCACGTGCATTGTGTGTGTGTGTGTGTGTGTGTGTGTGTGTGTGTGAGAGAGAGAGAGAGAGAGAGAGAGAGAGAGAGAGAGAGAGAGAGAGAGAGAGAGAGAGCGGGGAAGGGGCAGAGAGAGTGGGAGAGAGAAAATCCCAGGCAGGCTCTGTGATGACTGAAGTGGGGCTGGATATCATGAACCCTGAGATCATGACCTGAGCTGAAATCAAGAGTTGGATGCTTAACCAACTGAGCCACCCAAGTGCCCCTAGGTCAATGTGATTCTTAAAAATTACCTGTCTTCCATGGAAATATAGTTCATGATTTTATTTTCATTATGATACCTCTAACTCCTGTCCTTGATCTAAAAATTAAGCAATGTGTAATTAAATAAGGATACCACCATAGCACCAAGCTTCAGCTTGTTGCTTGAAGCTTGGAGCCAGTAAGTAATTAAGAGTCCATAACAGAGTAGGGGCTTGACTGTGGCTCAGAAAAGAATCAAGAATTTAAGCAGAATTTTGTACTAGCTTTCATTACTGTTTATATACACAGAAATAAGAGAAGTACAAATGTCAAAAGGACGAGCTGTGTGTCTTGTGTTCTTTCCGTAAAAGGAAATTTGCTTTTAGATAAAGCTAATTATTTGTGAATTTCAGAGTTATACTCTAATGAATGAATTTACTCTGACCTATTAAAGATGGCTTGTGGCAAAACTGCTCTTTCTTGCTGTATCTAAAACTCTACATACACATCTCTGCACATACATCATCCAGGGGTAGCTTGCTCAAACCTCACTTACATGATCCTTAAAATTAGAACAAATTGTGGGATTTGGCAAAACAATCAAACCTACATAAATGATAGCAAAGGTCAATATGTGTTTTCTTATCTTTGTTTACCAACATTTTATGATGATCAATCAGCACTTTATGTATCCACAGAATTTTAGAGCTCAGACATGGAAATAAGGACCTCAATATATTGAATTGCTTTCCTCAGAATTATGTTTTCCCTTTCAAAAATGCCACATTCCCGTGTGTAACTTGCCATAAAATATTTCTTAGCAATGTTCTCCACCCTCACCAAAAAACAATTTATGTTTTAATGTCATTATTTATTTGCTTGCTAAAATAAATTTTATTAAAATTTAAGAACAATACAGGCCCAAACATTCCATACTTAAATCCACAGAACTAAGTGTCTTTCAAAAAGAAACAGAAAGTTTTGTTCTGAATGACCATGTATTTAACATTTTTTTACTAATTTAGTGGTTATTCCAATTTCATTTTAATATTAATTTTCCAAGTTTCTTCTAGGACAAAATGCCAGTCATTTCCTTCTCAAAAATTTCTTATTAATAGTAAATTTTAAGTAGTAGAAAACCTGTTGCAGGGATCCTGGAAGCTCAGTTGGTTAAGCATCCAACTTTGACTCAGGTCATGATCTCATAGTTCATGAGTTCAAGCCCTGCATCAGCCTCTGTGCTGACAGCTTGGAACCTGGAGCCTGCCTTGGGTTCTCTGTCTCCCTCTCTCTCTGCCCTTCCCTTGCTTGTGTTCGGTCTCTCTCACTCTCTCTCAAAAATAAATAAGCATTAAATTAAAAAAAAAAAAAAAGGAAAACCTGTGGCAATACCACATAGAGAGTTTTCACTCAAAAAAAATTTGTTTTAAAGATTAGCAGATTGATTTATCAATTAATAATTGGAAAATTCTTTTCTTCTAAACTGTTTTTTTAGGCCAAATAAGAAACACTTTTTTCCTTATTTAGAGACTATTGAAACCTCTTTAAAATACCAAAGAAAAATTAATAAATCTTCATTTGCTATTGAACTGGTCTATTAATGACCTGTCCATAATCACTTTATACTCTTTTACATTTTTGGTATACAATACAATAATCAGAGTATAAGCCTGATTATCTGTGTTTTCAGATTCTTTGAAATTTGTTCTCAATTATATGAAGAACCCTAAAATAGTACCTGAGGTTTAGTACAATTTTATTTAATTCTGTGGCCTCAAATTCCTAACGATTAGTTGTGAGAAACGATAATATGGACCATGTAATATGTAAAATAAAAATATTCCTATTGGTTTAAGAACAACAGACAAACAAGCTTACCCACAAGTCTGGCATCCAAAATGTATTAAAAAGTCATCATTAACTTCAGTCTACAGTGAAGCCATTAATCATCAATCTCTCCAACTATCTACTCATTAGAGAAGCAGCTCCCAAAACTCAAATCTCTCTGTTGCTTTCTCCCTAACTTTCTGGCCATGCACATACTCTTACTCTTCTGTGTCCATGCATGTACTGTCACTCTACTGTCACTCTACACCTGCCCACTCTACCCACCTTGCAGAGACATTCTTTTCTTAATATCCACCAATGGAATCTTTTTGGGCTTAGAATCTGTGCCAACATGTCTTCACCCTCCTTAAAAGTCTCTCATTGGCTTATCGGTATTGCTCTAGATGTAATCATGTTGTATCTTTTTCATCCATTACCTAAGTCAACAACAAAACTGAAGGAGTCAAGGAGGGAAATACAAAAACCTTCCTGAGTGAGAAGGATGGAAGTTTTAAATAGTTACATATAATAATCCGCCCCTGACACGCACACGAATATAAATCACTACTTAACACAGTAGTTCATATAGTTTCTATAAGATCATTAACAGTGTATTATTAAATATTTGGCTCTTTTAAAAACTTTCCCATTCACTCTTTTCAGAACAAAGTTTACTTCTACTTTATTTTTCCCTTGGGATATCAAATATGCAGTTTAGTGGATTTTTTCCCAGTTAGCATTCGTTTATGATTTTTATATAATATCCCTACCATTCTGGCATCAAGCAAGTAGCCTCTTCTGCCTGTCCTCTTTTCTCTAGAACATCCCAGGCATTTGGAGAGTGGAGGAAAAAATCAAGTATAAATTGTGCCCTTACTGACTAAATTGTAAACTGTGTTCTCTTGACAGGTTTCAGTTTGAGTACCTCCTGCTTCTAAGACTGTAGCAGCTGACTCATCCTGCTTGGGAAAGTCAAGTCTCCCAGGATGAATAATCATCACAAGTATAACAAATCATCCTTAAGACAGCATTTCCATGGATGCAGCACTCTCTGAACCTCTGGCCAGAAGGCTGGTTCAGAACCGACTCAAAGATGGTCCTGTTGCTGAATTATTTCTTAAAATAATATTCTACAGAAGGTGTTCCTCAGAGACATCACCAAATACTGACCCAGCCTACTCCTGTTTAGCTTAGCCTGACAGTTTTAGTATTTTAGTTATATTGCCTTAGCTGGGAAGAAAATCCTACTTGCCCTCTCTTAACATATTAACAGTGTGGAAACACACTCCTGTCACCTATTCTTGGCAGCTCAAGATGAAGTTGTTCTTTCAACAAGCCAGTGTCGACTGGTTGACCCTTGTCAGTTTTAGCTGCCAATCATAAAAAGAAAACTTTTCAAGTGATATGTGGTAAAGTTGTCCTAATACAGCATTGTGCAGAGATGAGCATTAATAAAATGTTTGATAATAGTGTTTCCTGAAACTGCTGAAGTTCATGGCTACTGGCCAAAGATATTGTAGGTTATCTAGAGGAAATTGACGAAATATTGAAATTTTAGCTGAGCCAGAAATTATGGTTTAGAGAGATTTGCGTTCTGACAGAAAGAGAATAGGGCACTGACGGGGAAGTCATGAGGAGGATCTAAATCAGATATGAGAGACTAAGGTAGGTTTCCCTGATGTAGTCGTGTAAAAACTAGAATCTGAAGGGTGAACAGGATTTAGCCAAGTAGAGAGGTAAGGGAAATACTTTTATTAACAATCCCTCCCTCTGTTCTCAAATAAAAAGTTACAAGAGGACAGAAAAGTGACCAAGTTAATTGTGCTCTTAGAGATATCCAAGTAGCTTATATCAGAACTGTGACAACAGAAACCATTTCAGGTTACCATACGTACATTGGTTACAAATTCTGAGAGATTCCCAGTGTCAGAAATAGGAACCCACTAGTGTCACCAGGCCATTGGGACTATGAAGAATAAAGAATAAATACCTAATAAGGTCAAGGGGCCAAACTCATCCACTTTGAAATTAAGCTAAAACTCATTCTTCCCCACAGAAAGAATCATCTTATTAGAGGTCACTTTTGCTACCATTCACTCCCATCAGGCTAACCACAAGAGAAAGAAATGTTTGCCTTCCCTAGCACCTAAATACAAACCACATCGTCAGTCATGAACTAAACTTTTTAGAGCCAATTGAATACTGTCCTGGAACAGATTTTAAGGACTAGCCCTGTTTACCTCATTCTAGAACAAAACGCTATACTTCCTATCCATTTTCTCCCAACATATTACCCTCCTATGTTTTGCCCAATCATATGACTGATTAAGCTTTCAAAATGTACCCCTATGACACAGCTCTTCCTGCAGCATTTTCAAATGGGTATTTATTCCCTCTCACCTCATATCAGGTGATGGAGTCAATGTTCTTGCTTTCTATTTAATTGTGCAGACCACTGCAGACAAAGCCTCTCCTATGTTGTGGCTCATTTCTTCTGGAAGTTTCTTTCTCATCTTTCCTTATGTTTCTTTATCACAGCCTGGACTCATTCCTTTATATCTACCTCTCACACATGAAACATTCAACATTGTGGCCACTCAGTTTGTTTGTTTTTTAATTTTGAAGAAAATCATACAAACAAAATAATGCTTAGACTATTTCTGTTCATCTAAATAAGAATATGATGAATTCCCAAGTACTAACCTCCTGGTGAACAGAAATTTAAAACTCCTTTTGAACCCATTCGTGGCATATTCCCTCAGAAGCAGCTACTGTCACTCATGTACCTATGATTCCTATCCATTTTTTAATTATACCACTTGTGAATAATAAAACCAACCTATTGTTTAGCTTTTGCTCCTTCTTAAAATTTATGCACATGAAATTATACCATATGCATTTTTCTGTGAACCTGTTATACAAAAAATTTATGGGATAGGTCCAGGGTATTAAATCTCAAAGTCTTCACATGATAGCTATGTTGGCTATTGTTTACTCATTTTATTATTATAGAGTACTCACCTATATGGATACACCACAATTTAATGATCTGTTCTATATTTATTATAGGAGTGGTCAAAAGAAAATATCTAAAACAAATTAAGACAAAAAGACTTTTTTAGAGGTATAGTATCCCTAAGTGTAAAAGTCATGATTGAAGAAAAATTATATTTAGGAGATATAGTTGAGGAAATCTTTGAAAAACTAGGGGATAAAGAAAGATGGGAAACTGGGGCGCCTGGGTGGCGCAGTCGGTTAAGCGTCCGACTTCAGCCAGGTCACCATCTCGCGGTCCGTGAGTTCGAGCCCCGCGTCAGGCTCTGGGCTGATGGCTCAGAGCCTGGAGCCTGTTTCCGATTCTGTGTCTCCCTCTCTCTCTGCCCCTCCCCCGTTCATGCTCTGTCTCTCTCTGTCCCAAAAATAAAAATAAAAAAAAAATAATAATAATAAACGCTGAAGAAAAAAATAAAATGTTAAAAAAAAGAAAGATGGGAAACTGAATGGCAAGTGGCTCAGTTCAGAACATGCAACATCTGAATCAGTACAGTTTCAGAAGCAGGGAACAGAAAAAATAACAAGGGTATATTATCAAGAAAATAGTTCCAGGAAGATTCTATAAGAATATCTGAAGGATATGAGATTTCTGATTAGAAAACTTACCAAGTGTCCAGGAAGAGAGATGGAAAAATGATCCATGGAAAAGCAAGTTGTTCAAGAAAAAAACGGTATTAAATTCTTCAACAGCCACACTGGAAGCAAGACAATGGAGGACACTTTCAATCACTAGAAGAAAATAACTTTCAATTTAGCGTCCTATGCTGAACCATGTTCTCAAAATAGTGTAGGGTAGGATATATACATGTTTAAACATGTAGTTCTCATGTTTTCAGAAGATTTACATCCCCTGTGCTTTTTCTCAGCAACCTCTTAAGGAATACATTTCAATAAAATGAAGAAGCGAAACAAGAAGAGATCCAGAAAACTAAAGATGCCACAAGGGAGAGAGGAAAACCCAAATCCCAGGATGATGAGAAAGGGAGGCTCCAAGGACATAACCTGAAAGTTAAAACACATTTAGAAGAAATTAGAGTCCTGGGGAAAAGTTTAGAGGTGGTTAAGTAATATGTACACTGAAAATTATACAAAGAAAAAACAAAGACAGTTATTGAACACTTGGCAAACACGAAAAGCTATCCAAGAAAACAACAATTTCAGGTGCTCTGATGTGACTTACTCCTATTTATACAAACTCTATCTACTTACTTCCCTCATCCAACTAATTTCCTAATTACACCTGTACTTCTGACTTGTTATGGCTTCTCCAAAAGAAGAGAAGAAATGAAAAAAGAATGTGCAAATCTTAAACTCCAAATGGCATCTTATTCTATGCAAGACTCTCCTTTCAAGATAAGCTCTCACGAATTCTATTTTCCCACATACTGGCCTGGGTACCAGCTGTCAATACTAAAATCTTTCTATCCTGGCCATATTTATCTAATGATGATGGGAAAAACTAAACAAACAAAAAAACCCAAAAAACAAAAAAACTAAGCTAAAAAAGTTGACAATGAAATAGTTGAGGCTCAGTTGATTCTATACAATTTATCCTTTGCTAAACTCATTATTTTCATACTTACCAAGTTGCTTCCCTTTTCTGTGACCTACTTCATAAATTTTTACATAAAATGAAATTGATACAATGCTATAAATAAATATGTTGTTTTAATATGCTCTGAAGGAAATACAGAAAGAAGAATTTCTTTTGATGTCTTTGAGTATTAAAAATCAACAGTTATAGATAGGTTATCATTGCTGGTACCAATCTGTAATATGTAACAGAGGTAAAACTTCTTGGTTCTACAAACTGAGATGGAAGACAGACTGATGAGAACAAGAGAAAAAATATTACAACAAGCAGCCAATATGACATGGATATCAAGGGAAAACAGTGCACAACAGAAAGTTTGTATCAGTACAAAATGACCTACTTCGTATAAAATAAAATTAAGTTATTGCAAGAGAGAGTGTCAGGCAATATGAAATACCTATTCATCCTATGCAACCTACTTTGCTTTGAACTTCTCTGGATGATTCTTATTAAAGAAAGTGGAGCACGCGGTCACACTAGTTTTGATACATGTGCTGTGTAAGATTATGCGTGATTTTTATTGTGATATTTAAGTGCTGAGTTTTTGCATTGCAGATTATATTTAACAGGCCGGATATGAAAGAATGATCTCCAAGCAGTTTGTCATGTTTCAACAATTGTGAATGATGTGAACCTTTATGTTTCTTCAGCAGTTCAATCACAGCAATTCCAGATTCTCATTGGTTGTAGATAGTTTAAAACCTTTCCCTTTCTTAAAAAGTCACTTTCCCATTTGCTTTTGTAATTTTGTTACCAGAATCCATGGGCTTCCTATATAATAATTCTAATGAGTTACTGAATTACTTAAATGAATTTTGGTGATTAGAATATGTATATTTCATGCCACTATCACTCTGTATCATGGTCTTTCCACCATCAGGAATGCCTCATACTACATCTCTGTGGTTCCAAACCTTAGCTACCTATCCCTAGGTACATGTCTTTACCCCTTAATTAATCCCTGTGAGTTTCTCCACGGGATCACCCTGATCTCTCAGCTGGAAGGAATTCCCATGCCTAAACTCCCACAGCATTGCAGCTCTATCACCCTGATAATAGCACTCATCGCTTTTCATCCTGTACTGTAGTCTCTTGTCTGTCTCAGAATCTTTCTTCAAAGAAGACTTGGTTATTTGTACACTTAAACCAAAAGTACTTATCACATGAACAAATGAATGGCATTTGCTAAAGAAAATCTCTAGGCAAACATCAGCCTGAAACACCTATACATTTGTATCTTGGCCATGAAAAGCAATGGACAAAAATAAATAAGAAAGGTTTCTTTCAACATAATTTTTGAATTAAGCAGTCAATTAGAAAACCTTAGGGTCTAAACAAACCTGACCAATTTCAGACATCTGCTACCAACTGAGACCACACAAATACTCCAAAATCTCCTCTACAGTGTCCTGGATATGGAATGAAAGTAAAAGCATGGAGGTGGCAGGCATGCAATCTATACATTGACTTTGGGACCCGTTTATGCTTTTCTCTCAGATCTACCCAACTCTCATAACACGAGCAATTAATTATACAACTTCCAAGAAACCAAATCCCTAGTCCCGCCTAACAAAATGGCTAGGGACTTGAATTTTTAGGTGCTTCTTAAAGAACAGCAAGAGATATAGACAGAGATTCAAAAATTTCCTAAAGTTTTATTGTTTTAGATTTCGTATTGAATTTACAATCCATCTTGAGATTTAGCGCGTGTGTTATAAAGTAGAAACCATGGTTTATCTCCATTTCCACCCAGATTTTTAACTAACTCAGCACCACGTGTTGAAATGATCATCCTTCTCTCTCTGAACTATCATGTCACCTTTGTCATGAATCAGGAGATAATACAGGTGTGGTTGCTTTCTGAAAATGATTCTGCTTCATTGTTCTATGTGTCTATCATTCTGCTAATGCCTTAGTCTTTTTTTTTTTTAATTTTTTTTCCAACATTTTTATTTGTTTTTGGGACAGAGAGAGACAGAGCATGAACGGGGGAGGGGCAGAGAGAGAGGGAGACACAGAATCGGAAACAGGCTCCAGGCTCCGAGCCATCAGCCCAGCGCCCGACGCGGGGCTCGAACTCACGGACCGAGAGATCGTGACCTGGCTGAAGTCGGACGCTTAACCGACTGCGCCACCCAGGCGCCCCTGCTAATGCCTTAGTCTTAACTACCATTGTTAAATAATAAAGTTTGTATCTGGTTTATAAATCCTCCAGCTTTGTTCTTATCTAAGATCACCTTGGTTATTCACTACCTTTGATTTTTCAGGAAAAAAACCTGCCAGAAATTTGGAGTCTTTTGGGGAAAATCTGCTTCTTTAAAATATTGATACTTCCATTCCATTGACATGGTATGTCATTCTATGATCAAATTAAATTATTAGCTAAGCATAGATTGTGGCCAATACTGTCTCCTAACCTCCTTGGTTGACCATAACTGTAAAGGTTTAGAAATAGAAGTATTCAATTTCCCAATGTCCTTTACAGATGGAAATGCCATGTGACATAGCGCTGGTTTATGGGACACAAAACGACGACTAGAGAGGCTTTTATACTCTTAACAAAAAGAGGAAAATGTGGCTGGCACATTTTCTTCTTTCTTTTGCCTTAAATGTAGAAGTGGTCCGTCACTATCCAAAGAAATTACCAACAAAAATGAACTTAGGCCAGTTGCTGCCTACTTTCAAGTTATTTGCATGGAAAAAAGACCTCATTTATTTAAGTTACTATTAGCAAAGGTTTCCGTTTCTCATAGCAGAACCCACTGCTAAGCAATCTTAATGTATTAAAAAAAAAGAAAGATAAAACACCAGATTAGAATACTGTGCCTTCTTTCCATGTGGGAAATCAGTGATAACTAAAAATGCTAATCAAAAATTAATTTAAAAGTTTTCAGTCTACTATAAATTATAAATATTAAAGATGTCATCTAAGCAATATTATTTTTCTTGGTTCAGTATAAAATCTGCATGCATTAAATCTTTTAAAAACATCAATTTAAAAAAATTTTTAAGTTTATTTATTTTGAGAGAAAGACATAGAGAGTGTGAGCTGGGAAGGGGCAGAGAGAGAGAGAGAGAGAGAGAGAGAGAGAGAATCCCAAGCAGGCTCTTGTGCTGTCAGCACAGAACCTGATGCAGGGCTTGAACTCATGAACTGTGAGATCATGATCTGAGCCAAAACCAAGAGTCAGATGCTTGACCGACTGAGCCACACAGGTGCCCCCCAAAACATCAATTCTTAAAGTAAAATGTTTTTCTTAACCCCCCCTCAAAGGGACTGTAATACTTCCTCACTAAAAGTTTCATGGGTTAGTCTCAATGTCTGTTTAATTAAAAAAAAAAAAAACTAAAGCAAAAAGCTAAGTATTGGTAAACAGTATTCTTATTTTAAATATTTGCTCATTAAGCTACTGATTTTCCAACTATGGATGACTACCTTTGCCTTCAAATGATTTGAAAGTATTAACATTCTGAAACATTATGAGATCTATTTTATTTGCTTAAATTTTATAACTAGATGAAAATAACAAAGTGTTTTTGAAATTATTTCAAATAGCACCTTATTTGGCTTTCTTTACTGAAGCAGGACAGGCATGTGCTAAATCAAAAGTAAAATATATCCAAGGATGATTAATATGTAGTGTATAGATAAGAACTTATACCTACATTAAAAGTTGCACCATAGTCACCTTTCCTAGACAAAAAATTATTTTCTCAGAATTCTTTGATCCACAAAAAAATTAGATTTCTAAAATTTCTTTAAATACCATTTCATGCTTATTTGGAACCACACTGTCTCAATTTGAGTCAATAAAAGACCACTGTTTATTATGATTCAGAAGGCAGTATTCCAGAGTAGTACTGAGAACTTGAAATTTACACTTCTCTATCCACTCTATACTCACCCCAACACCAACACCTGTGTTTAGTTTCAAAAGAATCCTAGAGAGAGTATATTATTTCAGCACAATTTTCCACAATTGGCATACAAAATAAATAAAAGCAGATGACCTATTGCTGGTGGTGATTTATACCATATTCTCTACTAGTTAGAGAATATGCATTCATACTATAAATCTTTCAGTATAGATATTCAGAGAGAAATAAAGTTTCCTTGAATGATGTGAAAGAATTGACCCATAGTTTCTATCTGACAAAGACAAAGACTCTTGCCTACAGCTTGATTCTTCTGATCTTTTCAGTATTATGATTGCAGCCCAGATAATAATTATTGTATGCTGTCTTGGTTATTCTACTACAAGTTTAAAAATAAAGATGTATTGAAAAGCTCAAAGGATTTCCTAATAAGCTAATATGCTAGGGAGCTATAATAATACCTAATACCCAAGTGCATTACACTGAAGAAAATAGGAAATCATCCTCTTTCTTCTCCTCTCACCAAGAGCCCTTCTCTCTCCACTAATGTTTCTCCCCTTCTTCCTAACTTTTGGAGCTTAGAATCTATCCCTTACAGTGAGTGGGCTTTTGATTAAACACTAGATGACTTACTTATTTGAGTTCAAACTCAAACGATTGTAGGGACAACGTAGGTAATGTATTGTAAGTTAAAAGTTATGATAAATTAGAGGGCACATGTCCTATCTAAAGATACAGTGAATTGTTCTTTTTTTTTTTTTTTTCAACGTTTATTTATTTTTGGGGCAGAGAGAGACAGAGCATGAACGGGCGAGAGGCAGAGCGAGAGGGAGACACAGAATCGGAAACAGGCTCCAGGCTCTGAGCCATCAGCCCAGAGCCTGACGCGGGGCTCGAACTCACGGACCGTGAGATCGCGACCTGGCTGAAGTCGGACGCTTAACCGACTGCGCCACCCAGGCGCCCCTACAGTGAATTGTTCTTTTGGGAATTAACAGATAGTTTTGATAGAACTTCTGATTTTTCAGAAGTTGTAATCGAGGTATTTGAGTGAAATTATTTCAATTTTACATGCTAGCAACAAATTCCAATTTAATAAGAAACAAACAATTATAGTATGCAGGATCATTTTGTTGGATTAAACAATATGCATTTGTTGATGTTATAGTATTAAATGTCTTACTTCTGTGCTATATAGACATAAACAGTGAAATGTATGCAGTCGTAACATTCTTTGTCTCTTTCTACCTGGTAAGATGTTTGTTTTTCTGATAAAGTAGAAAAACTCTGCAGCTTCTACCTTTTGACAAGGAAATTTTAAATCCTGTATCATTTTACTTTATAACATCGGTTCTCAACTGGGAGTCATTTTGCCCACTAGGGAACATTGGCAATGTCTGGGGACATCTTTGGTTGTCACAATGGTGAACAGATATGCTACTGCTACCTAGTGAGTGGAAACTAGGGATGCTGTTAATCTATGATGCGCAGGACAGCCTCACAACAAAGCCTTATCTGGCCCTAAATGTCCATAGAACCGAGGTTAAGAAATTCAGGCCTACAAGATCACCAAATTCTCATGGAAGCTTCATGTAGGAGAAAAAGAAAAAAAATGATAAAAAGGGATGAGAGGACTTAAGAGGTGTACGATAAGAGAGAAATAGTTCCCAGTTTGTGGAGTGTTTTAATTTCATTCCACTTATCTCTTGGTCAAAACCAATCTAGAAGAGAGTGTCTGTTTCATCTCAGTTTTATTATTCCTATTACCTCTCATAGCAGAAATATTTGAGAAAAAGAAAAGGAAGAAGGAAAATAATTCCCATTTATTTTTCTCTTCCGCAAGCCTGGGTGTTTTAAAGTCTTTGATTCTTCTACCGTGTTCAGAGCTCACGCTGCTCTATTGAGATATTCAATTTACTATAATTACTAATACTGGATCACCAAAAATACAGACTGCTATTTTGGCTATTTTTTTAATGGTAAATCAGTCTTTGTTTTTATTTTCCTTAGACTTTCCCATTTTTATTTATTGTCATATCCTTTAAGTGAAAAGTTGGAGATTAATTTCGAAAGGGTTGAGCTCACTAAAATAAACAATCACATACTAACACTGGAATGTTATTGCAACAGGATAAATTAGTCCATTTGGGTGTATTTTCCATCTTCTGGGTTACCATGTAATTATTAGGGAACTTAAGTTTTATCAATAAAAATACATTTAGAAACAAATTTCCTGATAAATCAGCTCTATGGGTAGATAACCAACATGTGCAGGTCCAGGAAGGTTGCTCCTTTCTTGAGCTCAGTAATTATTTAAAGGGGTGGTTGGTTCTCTTTCTTGAAAAGTTTCTCTCATTTTCTAATTCATAATCAATGCCAGTTATCTGCTTACATTTTCTCAGGGGCATTTATATTATATTTATATTATATATCTCAGGGGCACTGGGTAGAATTTTCATAATATTTTTTAAGGTTTCAAGTCACCACTAGAGTGAGTCAGATTTTCTTAAATTCTGACAAGCATCAAATTCATTTAGACTAAGGAGGTAGTCACCCTGAAAATTTCAGTTCATCCTAATCTATGGCCAAATACACCCCCAATTTCACTCAATTTATCCTCCTAAAAGCAGGGCTCAGAAGGGCTAACATTTAAAATATCTATTGGTACCTAGATATATTTTTGTTTGTCTTGTGTCAGTTTGGGTCTGTTAACAGCATTTAATTGAATTTGCTGAGCTTTTCACTTTTGCCAGTTCTTTTAGCAACATTTTCTAGATGCAGGATTTGTGTGAATTTAGATTATTTGAATGTTAACTACAAACCCAAGAAACCCTGTATTTCAAA
Source organism: Lynx canadensis (assembly GCF_007474595.2). Classification (NCBI taxonomy): domain Eukaryota; kingdom Metazoa; phylum Chordata; class Mammalia; order Carnivora; family Felidae; genus Lynx; species Lynx canadensis. The sequence continues at coordinate 141,704,035 of NC_044304.2, read as the reverse complement.
GTTAAATAAAGATTTCACACTCCTCAATTTTTCTAAAATTGAAAAACTTTAAATTAAAAGAGAAAAATTTTATCTTTTAGTCATATTGTAAAATTATGAAAAAAATTTTTACTTTGCAGTATGCAATTTCTAATATTAAAGAAATTATTAAAAATCAAGAGTTTTGTACTAAATAAAAAGAGAAAGGGGCACCTGGGTGGTGCCTCAGTTGGTTAAGTGTCTGACATGATTCCTGCTCAGGTCGTGATCTCACCACCCTGGGACGGAGCTCACGCTAGGTGTGAGGCCTGCTTAAGATTCTCTCTGCCCCTCGTCCTCTGCCCCTCCCACGCTTGTGCATGCATATGCTCTCTCTCTTTCAAAAATAAAAAATAAAATAAAGTCGACTCACTTAAAAAAATAGAAAAATAAATGATCAAGAGCTTTGTAAAGTTGTTTTATTAACATTAAAAAAATAATCATGCCAATATGTATAGACAAATGGACATCATAAGGAGCTTTGAATGATTCCAGATGACTGCAGCTCCTTGACATTTCTGAAAATACAGAGCTCATGGATAATATTTGTTGCACATATTTGTTGCACAAATTCAAGAGTACTAGAACTTTTTTCCGATTTCTTCAATCTTGAGGGCATTTACTTAGGACAAATACGTGAATGTTCTGCATTATGCCATACAACTTTTGCAGGTAATATTATGGAGGGAAAACATCCCTACATGCATAATATCCCTTGGTGTTCCTTCTTTCTTCCCCTTCGGGAGATAATGTCACAGATTTACAAAGCTTCAGGTAAAAGGGACAATTTGTATGTGCATATATACAGCTTTATTAATTCTTAAATTATTGTGAATACTTAAATATGTGACATTGAATGCTCAAAAATTAGCATTTACACTTCATTAATTCAGCTCGGTTTATGTCCATTTAACAAAAATTATTCTCTTCAAGCACTTTGAAAGTTTGATATCCTGGGTATTTTAACTCAAGGGCTGACCTAGTACTGCCTTTAGACCTAGACAAGTGGGGCCTCTGCCTTAGGTCCTACATCTTAGAGGAGGCATGCCTCTAAGAGCTCTTCTCAAAATGCTTTAAGTTTTCCTGTCCCTGGGATAGCTCAGGGCCTATAATGTCATCTGTGCACAGTTCCATAGACCAGACTGGGGACCAGATGAACCCTGGTGCCCATGTCTCTACTTGGAGCATTCTCTGACCCTCCATCTGGTACATGGGCTCAACCAGATGCACCAAGGAGCTTTGGGACTCACTCAACCCACACAGTTTTCCCAGGTCTTCATGGTTGAGCCCCAAGACTGGGAAGATAGTCTAGCAAAATGATTGTTCCAGTTCCTCCACAAGGTATTTCTTTTGCAGGATCTCACAAAACTGAACTACCATAATGGTGTAGACACATTGACTTGGGTGACTTTCTCTCATATTGGACAGAGGGTGAGTTCAATGGACCACCACTGACTCTTGGGGTTGAGTCACATGTATGGGCCCATGCATTAGCTCCTGCCCTTGTTCCAAACATAGTGCCACCTCTAGTCTTTAGCACACAATGGTGCCAGGTTAGGTGACAGGTGACTTTTACTATATGTGCCCTTGCTGCTGATACCCAAGGAGATCATCTGTATGGTAATTGCCAGATGGCTGGTTGGTACAAACACACTCTTAATACCCCTGTTATTCATTATCTTGAGAATGTGTAGATCTCCTTCTCTCTGTGTTATTTCCTGAAATCAAGATAGGAAGAACAGTATGTCGTTCAATATTTCTGGTCACGGGCTTCAAGGGTGGCCAACCTGTGGCATCTCCTTAGTAACACAGAATGTCCAGGTGGTGGGCTTTGATCTTGGAACACTGGCCATGCAAGGAGGGGCAAAACTATAGAGAGTTGCTAGGCTAAAGCTTGCTGCATGTAGATCCCAGCAGCAGATGCTTTGTCCAGCCTACCTTTCCCAGACTGGTTATATGTAAGTTTGCCCAATAACCAACATCCTCTTCTGTGTCTCTGAGTCTTTTCTTCAGTCTCACTGGGTCATTGCTCATCCTTGGCTTAGAGTCTGCCTGGGTGTGGCTGTACATCACCCCACTCCCTGAGCAGGCTTTGGCACTATTTCCCATGAAAGCTTTAGACACTCTTGCTACAACACCAGTCCTTCTGAATGGTCCTCCCTTTTCTGATCAATGTGGTAATGTTATAATCTCCTGGATCAGTCTTAAGCTATGCCAGACAGGGATCAATATTCTTTGAACTAAGGATACTACTCTTGCTCTGTCCGTGAGTCTCTTGCCTATCCTGTCATGGGTCACTGCTCCTATCTAGGAGACAGTAGGTGGAAGGAAGAGGTGTAGTTAACACTGAAAGATCACCTTCTAAAAATGCAGTGAATGCAATGATTAGAGCCAAAAGAATACATGGTTGAAAGATGTGTTATTCTGCTTTTAGCTATAAAATTTTGAATGATAAATTTAGCAGGAAATGAATTATTATTATTTAACTTGCATAATCTGGATAAGACTGACACTTGTCATTGTCATCGATGAAACACAGCAACTACCTCTGAATCATTGGAAGCCAGAGTTCAGAGGCAGCACGAGAAATGATGGTGCATCATGAATACTGATATAATCAGGATTATATAAATGGTACTGAGGAACTAACTACAGAGGCAAAAATACCTGTATTATTTCAATGCAAACAGTGTCCAAAGAGCCAGAGCATGGTGAGATAGAATAATAGCATTGCTAACTTGTTTTTAATCATGGTATAGTAGGAGATATGACGCCAAAAATAAAACTTAAAAAATAAGATGGTTCCTGGAGTTGAACAGGAGGAGATGGTGCCTGGACACTATGAAGAAATGTTTTATGCGCTGATTGGACAATAAACTAATGCATAAGTAGTTCTCTACCTGTAAATCTAAATTGTCATCAGTAAATCACTATACTTCACAGGGGCCTTTGAATTTTGTAACACTTTTTTTTTTACTCATATTGTTTATATAGACCGGGGCTAATCTATTGTAGGGGGTGCCCTGGACCAGCCATCTCTATTATTGGAGTGTGAAGAGAAGAGAAGTGGAGAAGAGAAGAAAAAAGAATAAGACCACAAGACTAGAAATAATGTAAAGAAACAGAACAAAGTTAAATATATAAAAAGAAATAATTTTTAAGACAAATCTTACAAATTCAAAATCCAGGGGTGCCTGGATGGCTCAGTCATTTGAGTGTCCAACTCTTGATTTCGGCTCAGGTCACAATCCCAGGGTCATGGGATCGAGTCCTGTGTCAGCCTCCACACTGAGAGTGGAGCCTACTTAAGATTCTCTCTCTCTCTCTCTCTCTCTCTCTCTCTCTCTCTCTCTCTCAATCCTTCTGCCCCTCCCTCAGCTTACTCTTTCTTTTCCTTTCTCTAAAATAAAAAATAAAAAAATAATTAAAAAACCAAATTCAAAATCCATATTTCATATGGTTTATTAAGGCTGAAATCACTCTATCAATTCACCCCCTTGTTTACCTTTCCTCTGTGTTTGTACTGTGTGTTTGTGTGCTTGTGTATCTGTGGCCTTTTGACTAAGAACACAGATCTTAAAAATAACATACTCTGGGGGCGCCTGGGCGGCGCAGTCGGTTAAGCGTCCGACTTAGCCAGGTCACGATCTCGCGGTCCGTGAGTTCGAGCCCCGCGTCGGGCTCTGGGCTGATGGCTCGGAGCCTGGAGCCTGTTTCCGATTCTGTGTCTCCCTCTCTCTCTGCCCCTCCCCCGTTCATGCTCTGTCTCTCTCTGTCCCAAAAATAAATAAAAAACGTTGAAAAAAAAAAAGTAACATACTCTGGACACGAAAGTGCAACTGCTGTCAGAGTAGCCCCCTGGCCAAAAACAACTATAAAACTTTGTAAATTATATGGTGCAATTCTTTTCAAAGGACAGCAGGCAGGGAACAGGACCACAGATAGGGAAGTACATAGGTAAGCTGAATGACCTCCCCGGCTTTCTTCCTGGGGACACTTTCCAGACCGCACACAGAGAGGTGGAACCCAAACAGAGCACAAGTGTCCTGCCGAGCTGTCTAGGCAAGGAACAGAGGTCCATCCAGGAGGCTGAGTAGGCTGCAGTCTGCAGGACAGAGTAGTGGAGAAGAAAAGCTGCTGACATTTTGTATGTTCCTTCAGTATTTAATCATATACTAAGCTGTGCGTGCCCAGGGTGAAACTTTATGAGGCTTAACAGAGAATAGCTGCAGGCAGGGGCCACTATAATCGCACAGGCCAGCCCATACCTGGCCTTCAACAATACACTACATTTTTAGCTGATTCTTCTCTGCCTGTCTGGTAGCACCCCCTTCCTCCCATGCTCTGCTACAGATAAGCCACTTTGCATGTGCTGTTACTCCCTGGAGGGGCTGTTTTGCCTTGTGTTCCATGTTACGCAGTTGTCCTGCCGCTTTGGCTCTTTGATAGTCTCAAGAAGTTGATTTTATAGTTTACCCAGTCATGTAGAGTTGTTAGAATGGACAAGGCAAGCTTTCCAGTTTTATACATGCTGGGCAGAAGCAGAAACCTCATTCAGTTGATTTTCAACAAAAGTGCCAAAGTAATTAAATTGGGAAAGGAAAGTCTTTTCAGCAAATGTTTCTGGGATAATTGAATATTCATATGGGAAAAAAGTGAACTTCAGCCACTATTTACATCACATAGGAAAAATTAATTTGAGGTGTAGCACAAACCTAAATATAAAAGTTAGCTGTATTATGAAGTTATAATCATCAAGACAGTATGGTACTGGCACAAGAACAGACACTCAGATCAATGAAACAGAATAGAGAACCCAGAAATGGGCCCACAAACGTATGGCCAACTAATCTTTGACAAAGCAGGGAAGAATATCCAGTGGCATAAAGACAGTCTCTTCAGGGGCGCCTGGGTGGCGCAGTCGGTTAAGCGTCCGACTTCAGCCAGGTCACGATCTCGCGGTCTGTGAGTTCGAGCCCCGCGTCAGGCTCTGGGCTGATGGCTCGGAGCCTGGAGCCTGTTTCCGATTCTGTGTCTCCCTCTCTCTCTGCCCCTCCCCCGTTCATGCTCTGTCTCTCTCTGTCCCAAAAATAAATAAACGTTGAAAAAAAAAAAAAAAATTTAAAAAAAAAAAAAAAAAAGACAGTCTCTTCAGCAAGTGGTGCTGGGAAAACTGGACAGTGACATGCAGAAGAATGAACCTGGACCACTTTCTTACACCATACACAAAAATAAACTCAAAATGGATGAAAGACCTCAATGTAAGGCAGGAAGCCATCAAAATCCTCGAGGATAAAGCAGGCAAAAACCTCTTTGATCTTAGCCGCAGCAACTTCTTACTCAACATATCTCCAGAGGCAAGAGAAACAAAAGCGAAAATGAATGATTGGGACCTCATCAAAATAAAAATCTTCTGCACAGTGAAGGAAGCAGTCAGCAAAACTAAAAGGCAACCGGCAGAATGGGAGAAGATATTTGCAAATGACCTATCGGATAAAGGGTTAGTATCCAAAATCTATAAAGAACTTATCAAACTCAACACCCCAAAAACCAATAATCCAGTGAAGAAATGGGCAAAAGACATGAATAGACACTTCTCCAAAGAAGACATCCAGATGGCCAACTGACACATGAAAAAATGCTCAACATCACTCATCATCAGGGAAATACAAATCAAAACCACAATGAGATACCACCTCACACCAGTCAGAATGGCTAACATGAACAACTCAGGCAACAACAGATGTTGGCAAGGATGTGGAGAAAGAGGGGGGCGCCTGGGTGGCGCAGTCGGTTGAGCGTCCGACTTCAGCCAGGTCACCATCTCGCGGTCCGTGAGTTCGAGCCCCGCGTCAGGCTCTGGGCTGATGGCTCGGAGCCTGGAGCCTGTTTCCGATTCTGTGTCTCCCTCTCTCTCTGCCCCTCCCCCGTTCATGCTCTGTCTCTCTCTGTCCCAAAAATAAATAAACATTGAGAAAGAGGATCTCTTCTGTACTGCTGGTGGGAATGCAAGCTGGTGCAGTCACTCTGGAAAACACTATGGAGTTTCCTCAAAAAATTAAAAATAGAACTACCCTACGACCGAGCAATTGCACTACTAGCTATTTATCCAAAGGATACAGGAGTGCTGTTTTAAAGGGGCACATGCTCCCCAATGTTTATAACAGCACTATCAACAATATCCAAAGTATGGAAAGAGTGCAAATATCCACCGATGGATAAATGGGTAAAGATGTGGTATATATATGCAATGGAGTATTACTTGGCAATCAGAAAGAATGAAACCTTGCCATCTGCAACTATGTGGATGGAACTAGAGGGCATTATGCTAAGCGAAATTAGTCAGAGAAAGACAAATATCATATGACTTCACTCATATGAGGACTTTAAGATACAAAACAGATGAACATAAGGGAAGGGAAGCAAAAATAATATAGAAACAGGAGGGGGACAAAAACATAAGAGACTCTTAAATATGGAGAATAGGGGTTGCTGGAGGGGTTGTGGGAAGGGGAATGGGCTAAATGGGTAAGAGGCATTAAGGAATCTACTCCTGAAATCGTTGTTCCACTATATGCTAACTTGTATATAAATTAAATAAAAATTAAAAAATAAAATAAATACACATTAAAAATTTTTAATTAAAAAATAAGTGTAAAAAATATAATTTAAAAAATAAATATAAAAGTTAAAGCTCAAAAACTTCCTAAAGAAAACATAAGAGAATATCTTCCTTAGTCAGGGTTAAACACTGAGTTTTTAGACTGGACACAGAAAGTAAAGCCAAAAAAGTTTTTAAATGCTAAATTATACTTCATTAAAGTGAAAATTTTATGCTCATCAAAAGAGAGCATGAAAAAAATGGATAGGCAAGCCACACCATGAAATTATTTTACTGGGAGAATTTCCACTAGTGAATATACTTGCAAAACAGATAACTGACAAAGGCTTATATTCATGATATATAAGTAACTCTTACAACTCAGCAATAGAAAAAAAATGGCTCAGTAAAAAAAAAGGGAAAAAGACTTGAATTCTTAATGAAGAAGGAATATGATGACCAATAAGTACATAAAGAGGCATTCAACCATTAGTCTTTAGGGAAATACTAAGTAAAGCCACAATGAGTTATTAAAGACAATATCTAATATACCTAGAATTAAAATGGATAACAACAAATATTGGCAAGATATAGAGACACTGGAGCTCCTATCAGCTCTTGAAATGAGTGTGAAATGGTGTAAGTACTTTGGGAAAGATTGAAAGAGCTTTACAAAGTTAAACATAAATCTACAGTATGACCAAGTGATTCTGTTCTAAGGTATTTCCCAAGATAAATAAAAACATAACACTGGCTTACCAAAAAACCACAGTAGGTTTTCTCAGAATTTCCCAAAGTGGAATTACTCTAATATTCACTACCATAAAAATGAATAAACAAATTGTGGTATATTAGTGAAATACTGCTCAACAAAAAGGGGGAAATCTTGCACAAGATAGGTGGATCTCACAAACATTGTGCTATGCAAAGTAAACTGGACAAATTAGTGTATGCACTATAGGATTTTATTGATATAATCGGGAGGTATTCTAATATAGGCTGTGAATTAGATAATAGTTTTGTTTCAATGTGTTCTGAAATAAAATGTCTTTGCTTTAGGAAATACGCACTGAAATACTTAGGAGTGTTGAAGGACTATATTCCAAAATATGCTCCAAAATGGGACATCTGGGTGGCTCAGTCTGTTGAGCATCCAACTTCGGCTCAGGTCATGATCTTGCGGTTCGTGACTTCGAGCCCCGCATTGAGTTCTGTACTGACAGCTCGGAACTTGGAGCCTGCTTGGAGTTCCGTGTCTCTCTCTCTCTCTGCCCCTCACCCATTCATGCTCTCTGTCTCTATCTCTCTCTCAAAAATGAATAAACATTAAAAAAAATTTTAAGAAAAAATTGTATATGTATGTGTGTGAGAGAGAGAGAGAAAGAGAAAAAATGATAAATAATAAAGAAAATGGAGAGAAATGCGAACAACTGGAAACTTCATAACAGGTATTGGAAATTCCTATTCTTGCAACTTTTCTGTAAGTTGGAAATTATGGCAAAATTTAAAAGTTCCAAAATTTAGTGTGCCCTTTATAAAATTAAAGTGCAAATAAATATCCTCTAAAACAAATGACTGCTTCATACTCAAGAATACTCCACAAGGCAAACCATATCATCCTCAAATGTTCATATATCATACCATTCATCCTTAATAGATAGTAGGACACTGGATACCTTAGACGCTCAGTATAAGGCCATCCCCTGTATAATACAGGTGAAACATCATTATAGTCAGTCTTTAAACCACCCCACTTAGGGCTTCTGTTGAGTCTTGAGACTAACTAATGACAGTGGAGAAGTCAAAGTTTAATCACTAATGATCTCATGACCTATGCTAAGGTGTTTGGGTTTCATAATGAAGGCAATAGGGAGCCATCAAAGGGTTTTTTTTTTAATTTTTTTTCAACGTTTTTTATTTATTTTTGGGACAGAGAGAGACAGAGAATGAACGGGGGAGGGGCAGAGAGAGAGGGAGACACAGAATCGGAAACAGGCTCCAGGCTCCGAGCCATCAGCCCAGAGCCTGACGCGGGGCTCGAACTCACGGACCGCGAGATCGTGACCTGGCTGAAGTCGGACGCTTAACCGACTGCGCCACCCAGACGCCCCATCAAAGGGTTTTAAGCAGGTTTTATCATGCTCGGACTGACACTTCATAAAATTACTTCCACAGTTTGGGAGACTGTAAATTATTGGCAGGAAAAGGAGCTGCAATGTGTTGCCACAATGTAGGAGTGAGAAAAAAAGGATTTAGACTCAAGTGGAGAAACTAGGGACACTGATTATATCTGAGAGATATTAGAAAGGCAAAACCAAAAAGATTTGTCATGGATTTAGCATGGTGGTGAGGAAGAGGAAGAAGTTAAGTGTTTATTTTGTTAGATGGGGAATACAAGAGCAAAAGCAGATTCAAGAAGTTGATTCGACCTACTGTTGATTTATTGTGTGTTAATTGCCCATGTAATGGCCAAGTTGAAATGATCAGCAAGGGTCTGGAGCCCAAGAAGGAGATCTCCTAGAAGGAGTGCTTAGTAAGGCATCAGCACATGGATCTAGCCTGTGGTTGTGAAATATTAGGCAAATATCTCTTTAGGTATAAAATCTTTTGAGCCTACATAAATTCATTATTACATGAAAGGTAGGGTCATGATCTTTCATTAATTCTATTATCCAAATAAATCATTAGTGAGAAATTTAAAAAACACAGACAAACTACTAGAAGTAGCAAAAGCCTATTCCAGTTTCTTTGAAAGAAATATCCTTATATTTTCTTTAATATTTTGTTCTCCCAACTTCAACCAAATTTTGTTTTTTGAATGTTAATAGCACTGGTTTTTAAGTGAAAACAAAATGTCTGTAGGGCAATATTCAAGTGGTTGATGCTCTATTTATCCAAATTATATCATATTTCTGGACAAACTTTATGTTAATAGTATATAACATGGAGTTTTCTCCAAATATAGGATCTCTTCAGAAACTTTTAACAGGCCATTTGGTAGTATCCAAGATAGCAAAGGAAGAATAATGTAATTCTAATACATTGGAGATTTTTGATGGCATTAAATTTTTCCAGCCAAAATAGGTGCAAATCCCTAACATATGAGCATTGCAGGGGTTCAGCAAAACCTTTCAAATAAAAATGTTGATAAAAGCCAAGATGTAAATTGGAAGAAAAAGCAGTTATTCACCTACCCTACCATCAAGGAATAACCTGGAAGTTTGTGCAAGTGCGTGTGCATATATACATACACCAGTAGAAAATTGGGAGGAAAGCAGTAGAAAGAAATGAGAAAAGATAGTGAATGTCTCAGAATCGTTCTCAACTACTTCCTGATAGGATCAAAATAGAACATCCTTTTGCCTCATGTTGACCATTTAGGTAGACCTCAAATCCATGTTTTTTGGGTTTGGCTTCTGGTAAAAACAATCAATCAATCAAACAAAAACTGTTGGCTTTTAGAAACTTTGGCCTGGGATAACTTATCCATTCTTTCCTGTTCAGTATAGTCATTTTATGCTGTCTGAAACAATTATAACCATTCCGTCAATCTTAATCATGGAAATACAAACTGACTGTAAATAAAATAACTCTTGAAAAGAATATTCCCTGACTTGCCACATTTTTTTTAAGTTTATTTATTTATTTCGAGAGAGAGAGAGAATGAGTGCAGGAGGGACAGAGTGAGAGTGGGACGAAGAATCTGAACTGGCCTCTGTGCTGTCAACAGACAACCAGATGCAGGGCTCGAACTCAGGAATCCTGAGATCATGACCTGAGCTGAAGTCAGATGCTTAACCGACTGAGCCACCCACACACCGCTGATTTACCACATTTTTAAACTTCTTTCCACTTAGAAATTAAGACTACCAGTGCTAAAAAAAAAAAAATAAAAAAAAATAATCATGACTGTTGGAAACTTACTTACAGTATACCACTAAGATATTTCTAAAAATACACCCTACAACAAAGGCTAAATGGGTTTGTTGGACTTGGACGAGTAGAAATGAATTCCGAATGTTTCCTATTATTCTTAAAAGATTGAAAACAATGGCCTTGGTGGATTACTTAAAGAAAATAAAATGTCCCTTTATTAAATGCAACTGAACATTATCCAAGAAATCACTGTTCCAAGGAGAGCAATCCGAGAGTTCCTCACTGACATTTAAACAATGCCTCACTACATAACCAGAGTTGAGAAAATAATAAGATGATGCCATATGTTCTTATTTAGTTCATGCCCCTAAAGTCCTAAAGAATGGGCATGGTTTCATAAATTTAAACAAATTAAATAAATGTTTTGTACTTGTAACTCTGTTACCTTTTAGCAAAAAAAAAAAAAAAAGAAAGAAAGAAAGAAAAAGAAAAAAAGAAGAAATTACTGCCAGGGGAGCCACAGAATTAAGAGAGCCCGTAAACAAAAGAACAGAAGGCTGTCTGCATCTTCACATTAAACAAACAGAACACAAGTCAGGCAACAACAGAATGTCACAGTTTAGCAAAACAGATAGTTATTGCAGTTTATGTGGATGGACTGTGTCTGAAAATATTTATAAATTTCATCTTATTTTGATTATTAATGGGAAAATATGACAAAAAGTTCTTCAGATTTCTCAAGTAATTGAATATATTTTTAAGAGCAAGGTGTACAAATCTTGAATATTTCCCTAAAAGCAAATCCTATTTCAGTCTCTGCCTGTACCCACAAATGCAAACACACACTTCTCTCTGTAATCATCTGCCTACATATGAGAATGTATATCTGAACCCTCGCTGTGTGTCCCACACTTCTGGGAATCATAATTATGTTCTTCACAAGGTCTACAGTTCTGTTTTTTTAATTTTTTTCACATACAGAATCAGTCAGATCTTTTATATAGCATGAAAAATCAATATAAAATTATAAACATAGATTTTTTTTGGCCTCTTGTTAGTTTTTGGGGGCCTCTTTTTTTTCTTTTTTTTTTAATTTTTTTTAAACGTTTATTTATTTTTGAGATAGAGAGAGACAAAGCATGAATGGGGGAGGGTCAGAGAGAGGGAGACACAAATCCGAAACAGGCTCCAGGCTCCGAGCTGTCAGCACAGAGCCCGACGCGGGGCTCGAACTCACGGACCGTGAGATCATGACCTGAGCCGAAGTGGGCCGCCCAACTGACTGAGCCACCCAGGCGCCCCTAGGGGCCTCTTTTTTTTCTACTTCATCTGAGGAATTTGTGTACTAAATATAGATTAAAATTCTTAGAAGAGTTAACATCCCCAATTTGGGACCACTAATACATTGACCCCATTATGCTTCTTTCTTACTTACATCCTATGCACTCAAGTGGAATGATTTATTTCAGCCTCCTATAATGAGTCATTCAGGGAATCCCATGCCTTCTTTTACTGATCATGGACCTTAAAGGAAGTTTTTTCTAGCGTTAGCAACTTCAATGTACACTTAACTTTTTTAATGTTCATATTTTTTGCCCAAATTACTTCATAAAAACATTTCAGGGTTAAAAAAACAGATTTCTACTTTAAAAGTAATTAACTCGCTTTTGGATCCTTAGCAGTTCTATAATTTCATTTAATCACACTTTTAAATTACCCAGAAATAAAAAGCCACACTCAACAAGAAGAGGCTCAAACCCATGTTAACAGGACCAAACCAAAGATTCAGGACACTCCCAATCAGAATTTTTAAATTCTGATTACTCATTAAAGTTTTAGTCATTCAATTAATTCAACAAATTTCTACTCATTAAAGTTTTAGTCATTCAATTAATTCAACAAATTTCTAAAGCAGATATTATCCCAAGCTTGTGGGTTAGCTGCTTTCATATATCATCTACAACTTGCAATTCTCCCCTTTCATGGGATCATATATATCAATACCCAACATCCTGAAAGGAAGGAAAAACTGTGTTGTCTGATCTTAAAATAGAGGCAGCCAGATTCTCTCACCTTTCCATAAATTCATAAAATGTTCTTTCTCCCTTAAAAAAAAAAAAGAAACCCAATATTCAGACCAGGAACATTAAGTGTGAAAGAATTGTAACTCAAATTTTTAGAACCCCCTGATGCACAGGTACCAATATCTGTGCCCTCTTCTTCCCTCTACCAGCTTTCCCAGTGGATGTACCATAGCGCACATGTGTAAATGGGTCCAGGTGTGATAAGGTTTGATCTTCTCATTGTTTGGGGCTACAGCTTGGCATAGAATGACCACAGTTATTGCCTCTACAAATATTATAAATTTTTATAAATTCCATGACTTGTACAAGGAAGGACTATTACACCCAACTGTCTCCATCTCCCTAAGCCAGCAAAAACAAACTAACTCTGACTGATCTCATGTTCTTCAAGATTATTTTCTAATGGCATAAACTTCATTTCCTGTGTCCTTCAGGGCTTTATTTAGTAATTCCAAAGCTAAAAACCTAACTCTTCTGTCCTCTGATTCTATGAGGCAATGATTGTTGCTGACTGAACAGGAAAAGCCTTTGGAGAACCTACCAGGATCAAAAAGAGGTTGGTTAGTATATCTTAATAATACCTTGTTATGTTTATGCAGAGTTTTCATCAAGAATCAAAGATGGTTAAAAATAAGTATAATATCTTCAAACTTGCCTCAGAAACTCAAAACAAAACAAATGGCTGGAAAGAGGGACAGACTTAGAGAAAAGAGATATACCCAAGGGCAAGAGGACCATTGTACCATTTGGTCTTCTTTCCAGATTTCAGATTCATTCTTCCTTTACCCTTCTTTCAGGCACAAAATATTTCCCTAATTAATTCACTCTTACATACTTTGAAAAGACAATTTTACACATCTTCTCTCTCAGTCTCTCCAACACCCCTTCCCATATATCACTCTCAACTGAGAACCTTACCTCATAATTACCAAAAAGTAGAAGTAATCAGAAAAGCACTTACATGTTCTCCCTATCATCATACCTACCAAATGACCTATGTCCATCTTCATATACTTTGCTTTCATTCTTGTTGTAATAGAGAAATTGTTCCCTGTCCATGGCCAGCCCTTTCACTGATGGACTAGATCACTTTCCCCTCTCATCTACTCAAAGATGTCAGTTCTATAATTACCCTCTCTTTTGTGTCATATTTCCACTCTCTGCTAGTTCATTCCGTGGTCATATACACCCTCAAGTTATAAAATTTTAAAATATCCATCTTAATAAAATACTTTTATCGATAGTCCCTTATACTTGTACCCTAATTCTTCATTCTTTTTTGGTAAAAACTCATTGTAGCAATTGTCTACAACTGCTGTCTTTATACTTCCTTTCTTCTTATTCACTCTTGACCTCACCTTGCACATCTTCTTGTCCCTACTAATCTAGTAAAACTGCCCTTGTCAATCACTGTGCTGAACTCTAGACATATAACCTGAAGTCCACTCAGTGTATTCACTTCCATGTCTAATAGGCATCCCAAATTTAACAGGTTCACAATCAAACTCTTGATTCTGTTGCCACTATAACCCCTAACTAACTTGCTTCTCCCCCCAAGTGTTCCTATTTCCATGAAGGTCACCACATTCACCTAGAGGAGTCACCCAGTAAATCTGCTCTTTAGCAAATCCTCTCAGCTTACTTTTAAAATATATCTCGAATCTACACATTAGAACATCCACTACTATCACCTTATTGCTTGACCAGTGTGAACACCTTAAATGGTTTCTCTGTTTCCATTGTTTGTCACCCAAGATGTGGTCTTTTGACCACATAAATCACTCCTCTTCTTAAAACTTAAGAAGGTTTAAGGGTGCCATTAGAAAAAATTCCATTGATCTTATCCTCTCAAACGGTTTGGCTCCTGACTCTATCTCTAGTTTCATCTCCTATCTCCCTCACTATAGCCCAGCAAACTGGTCGTCTTGCATTTTGAGCCTTTGTGCTTGCTGTTTTCCTAGCTTGGGTCATTATTCTCCAAGCTGTCCACATGATTTGCTCCTCACTTCATAAAAGTCTATGATCAAATGTTGCCAGCTCAGAGTCAGTCCCTGACTATTTAAAATAACACACACCCCCTTTGCTATCTATCATCTCGCCCTGCTTTATGTTTCTTCACAACACTAATTTCTTAACATTATTTATGTTGTAATTATTTTAATAATCTACACATCCCAATAAATGTAAGCATAAGGGCATGCTTTATTTATTAAAGTAATCTCGTCGCCTCAGGGATAGTAGGTGGACAATCATTACTTGCCCATGGAAAAATTCACAGAAAATAGCCAACCTAGTACCACCCAGTTCAAATGCTGAGCACAGTTTCATGAAGTCTCCATGTCCCAATTCCATATTTCCAGGACATAGAAGTAAATGGACCAATTCATCTCGATCCCACCAGTTATACATCCCATCAACCATGGTGAAAGGGTGATAATTACAGGCCCCACAGTACACACAGTTAGGACTATGGGAGAATAATTTCAGAAAAAAAGGATAGGAGTAGGCAGGAATAACTTGTCTTCAGTTTCATCTATTCAACAAATATTTATTGAGTACTGACAGTGTGCCAAGAATCTGGAAAATAGGATACAAAAGAAACTTGGCAAACAAGAACCATTCTCTTATAAATTTTGTATTTAGTGAAGGGAGCTACAAGTATATATGGCACTCTAACCTATGATCCATGGATAAAAGAATCCGACAGAGTTAATAAAATTCAGTTATTTTGTTATGCTGCATGCTGTACATATTTCAGTATATTAATTATAATAGGAATATTTAAGAATTCTCACGCCACTCCTTCATGAAGCGAATATGGAACCATTTCACACTGGCCTTGATTATAAATTTATAGATGTATTCTTATTGAAGATTTTTGTTTTCTACATGTTATATATCCATAATTTATAAATATGAGTATGTATTTCAAAAAGAATACAGCTTTTTAAGTGTGTGGTTATCATGCATTTGACTCTTCCTCATAATCACTACTACAACCTACATCTATTCACTCTTTGATCTTCAGCACTTTACTCAGCTATAAAATAAACAGATTGGAAAAAGTAAAGAAACAGGTTGGATTAGATGTTCAGGAAGCCTTTTTAGGGGCCTACAGATTTTCATATCAATAAGCCAATTGAGACAGGTCACTCCATTTTATAAAATGTGCCCACATGGTGTACCATTTTCACTTTATGAAGAGGTCTCGTTGACTCCAAATAATTTGAATAGTAGAGACAGTGTGGTTTAGAGGGCATATAATCGGGGACAGGAAAGTAAATAACCAGAGGGGAGTATTTTCTAGATAGTTCAATTATGGCCAATTAAAAATTGAGCATTCTAGAAATTAAAGGTGTCAAAATCCCTTTAAATATGTAGATATAAACCGTTCTACCGTGGGTTAAATTCTTTGCTCCTATATAGTGTTTGTGTTTTGTTTTGGTCAGCTCAGTTTGTTGGCATTGGATTTGAATGCTTTAGGATTTTCACATTCAAATACATTATAGTCCATAACTCACCATTTTTGTACAGTGATTGTTCTCCAACATGAGCATGAATTAGAATTACCGGTAGAGCTCGTTAAAACACATCTTGCTGGCCTCATCCCAAGCTTTTGGTCTGCTAGGTCTTCACTGAGGCCCAAGAATTTACAATACTTATGAGTTCCCTGGTTGATGCTCATGCTACTGGTCCCAGGATTACATTTTGACCACCATTGTCCTATACTACTTCTGCATTTATATTATTTGCCAAGCCCTAAAGACATATAAATTTATGATCCATTGTAGCACATATGCCAAAAAAAAAGTATACACTATAATTCTAACACATTTTTAATGTTTAATGAGAATCCCCACCTGGCCTGTGCTGTGATTTATACACATGGTGTTCGTTAAGATTGGTTGGCCAGGACTTTTAGGTGACTGTCTAATTAGGACCATAGAACTAAACCACACACTAGAAGTCTAATGTGAGATTTCTTCCAAAGGGAATAGTCTCATAGTATTGGAGAAATATATGCTGGGTTGCAAAAAATTGTGTTTATCACTTTTATCTTCAGACCTTGGTAGTGAGTTCATCTTCAAGTAATAACATAGGTGGTATTGACATATTCGATGTTATTTATCACTGTAATTAGATATACAACATATATATAATTGTGCATGTATATATGCTTATCACGTTAGTGGACAGACTGATATGAATATATATATCGT
This sequence comes from Lynx canadensis, assembly GCF_007474595.2. NCBI lineage: Eukaryota > Metazoa > Chordata > Mammalia > Carnivora > Felidae > Lynx > Lynx canadensis. Next base: position 141,687,236 of record NC_044304.2, on the reverse strand, counting down.
GGACAGAGCGATTGAATATATATAAATACATTCTCTATCCACTAGAGTGACTTCCATAGCAGACATGTCATTTTATTTTTTCTTATTTCTTTCCCTTATCTTGCCTGAAGAATCACTACGGTGATTCCCCTTTTTTCAGCATCTACCTGTTCTTTAAGACTCTGAGGTGCACTGCTTCCTGACTTGGACTCTGGGAGACTCTTACCTGCAGTTGTGATAAGGAAGGTACTGTATTGCACGTATGACATGAGAGGATAACCTCTAGTATTTGTTTGGAATGTAGTATTGTTTCCAAAGAGAAAAGGTATTTGACAGATAAAGCAATGTATGTTGCCAGAGAATTAATGAATTTCTGTGACCAAAGACCTATAACCTCTTCATGCTCTCTCTGTAAGTTGGTTGTTTATTCAAAAACAATTGATATGTGGAAAATGTCAAAGCAATATTAAGTATCCAAACGCATTTATGCTAATCACGATATTATTGATAAATATCTAAATTCCATGTAGGTTAAATGGATTTTTGTTTCGTAGGTTTAAAAATCTTTGATAAGGCTTCATTTAAATGTTAAATCATTAGAAATAATCAGCATCAGGGGCACCTGGGTGGCTTAGTCAGTTAAGCGTTTGACTCTTGATTTCAGCTCAGGTCATGATCTCACGGTTCATGGGATCCAGCCCTGCATCAAGCTTGGAGCTGACAGTGCAGAGCCTGCTTGGGATTCTCTCCCTCTCTCTGCTTCTCCCGCACTCTTGCACACGCACGTGCGCACACTCGCTCTCTCTCATTCTCTCTCTCTCAAAATAAATAAACATTTTTAAAATAAGAAATAATCAGCATCAGATTACAGGTATTTAAATTGCTAAAATCTTTACCCAAAGAAGCTAGCAAATTGCATTTTTAATTCCCTTAATTACTTTACAAATAATTTGGTTGATTTTGCTTGTGTTGTTTTGTTTTTTCCATTGTGTCCCTCAGTTTTAGGGCCCAGACCCAGGAACTATGCTGAGAGTTGTTGCCGCTTGTGGAAAAACTGAGGGCCATAAAGGAAAGAGAATATTACCTTGGTCCCTGCCTTTAACTCAGAGAGCAAGAAGTGGAGGTGACTCATTAAGACAAACATTCTTCAAGGAAACTCCACCGTATCTGATTCCTTTGCATGGAGCATCTTCACCTCACCCCTTCCTTTGCCTGGGTAATATTTATACATTCTTTTGCTCCGAGTTCAGTTGGCACAACTCCTAATTAGGTCAAATCCCCAATTATATCCTCTCATAGCGCCCCTAAACTTGTCTTCATTGCACTTATCCCACTTGTATATGTTCATTATTGTATTATCTAATTAATGCCTCCCAACCCCAGAGCATGAATTTCCTATAGACAATAGTGCGTTTTTGTTCTCCAACACATTCCTGATAGTAACACCATGCCTGACATCCAGTAAGGCACTAAATCTATGTGTCTATGTTAATATCTATAGGTGTGTATGTTATACATGTATGTATGTGTCAAATAGCTGATTATATGAAAATATCTTTTCTGTTGGTCTACCATTTGGATTGAAATATCCGAAACTATAATGATGTACTATGCAAAGGAAATAAGGACTTGTTCATCTGTGCCCAGCTAATATATGAAATATTATCTAGAAGCTTTTCCTGTTTTTATAGACAACTTATTAGGTCCTATAGGTCTAGGTGGCTCATTAAATTTTAATTGAATGATAGGTGACAGAGTATGGCAATGCCCATCAAAGCATATTGAAACATGGCAAGAGCTGAGAGTTCAGGAGAGCACCATGACAGCAAAGGGCAAAGCTGACCATCGGATTCAGTAGAGAGAGCTCTGAAATAATGGAGAGGGCTGCCTGCTCTAGAAGCTTGGGTAAGTCCAGCTCTACTGGATGCGTACTTGTCTCAACAATTTTTGTTGTTAGCAGAACATTAAGTATTAACGACTAATGTAATACCTTAAAAAGGAAAATGAATGTGATAGGACTTCTGACCCCCATATAAAATCCTTAGCAACTTGTATCATTTGATTAGAGTCCTCTGCAATTTTTGACTGCATTAAGTAGCCCCTCACCCAGATAAGGAAGAAACTGGAAGTTCATGATTTCCTTCTTCAACAAACAAAAGAATAGCTTGGTCTTCGGAGGTTTGGAAGGATTGCTGGATCTCACTTTGTGGGATGCATAAGAACAAACACTGTAATATTTTTTTATTAGCAGTCTAATACTGTACAAGTAGAGACTTATTTGAGTATCATGGCATAATGCCTTCAGTGAGTCAGATATCTAGAAAAGTATGTTCATTTCTAATATAACATTGAAAAGTGTGTATGTTAACCTTTTTTAACCATAAAAAGCCATTTAAATGCCCATAATTATTTCCCTATTTACTGTGTTTCAAAGATAAGTTTTTTAAAAAATTCCAGAAAACTTAACTATAATCCTCAATATATTTAGAATAAAATACATTTTATTTTTTTATTTGTGTTTTAGTATTTTTTAATGTTTTTCTTTTTGAGAAAGAGAGAGAGAGAGAGAGAGAGAGAGTGGAGAGAGAGAGATAGCACAAGTGGGGGAGGAGAAGGGAGAGAGGGAGGCACAGATCCTGAAGCAGGCTCCAGGCTCTAAACTGTCAGCACAGAGCCCAACGCAGGGCTCGAACTCACAGACCGTGAGATGGTGACCTGAGCTAAAGTCGGATGCTTAACTGACTGAGCCATCCAGGCACCCCCTGTTTTAGTATGTTAAAATAACAAATAAATGAACTTGTCCAGCATTTTATGTGTTTAGCATGATTATATGTAGGACTGCTTTATTGTGGTAAGTTAACCAAGGATGACAAGATACTATCAGAAATAAATAAAGACATCTTAAGTACCAAATTAGGATATTCACTTCAAGTTGATAATAATGTTCAGTTATACCTTGATTTAACCTGTCTTGGAGTTACTTCTATTAATTTGACCTCCTTATTTTTAAAAAGTCTTGCTCAAAAGAGTAATTTAAATCAGGCAGAATTTCAAAGAAATACAGGCTTGGATCTCAAATCTATTTGAAAATATTTTCATATCAAGGTATCATCAATAGCTATGGCTTCTATGGCTTGCATTATCTGATGGTTACTTTGAAACTTTCTTAACTGTCTCTTTAGAAGTCAGTAATGCTGAACAGCATTCTCAGCAACAGTGCTCTCTTGCTGCCTCCAAGTCTCATATTCCGAGCTCCAGATTCCTCCTATAAACCCTCCAAAAGCAGTCCTGCAAGTGTGCACTCCCTGCAAGGTGAGATTGGACTGTGTTTCAAAGCCCAATACACCTACCCATGAAACTCTAATCATAACTTGATCAAGTTCCTCACTAGTTTTCCTTGGTTTAGACCATTTCTCTGGAGGCATGGAAGATGCCATATGGGTAGAATGTGCTGCAAATGGCTGCCATTATTCTGGAAACTACCTTGTGTGAATATTTACTAGCATAAACAGGGTTGTTAAATGACCTCTCCTTCATTAAATGAATAAACATCAAACATTTCTGTCTAGTCTTATAATTGTAAGTTTACCAACATATTTTTGCAAAATTTCACGTATCACCCACTGGACAAACTTATCCTGATAAGGTAATCCCCCAAAACCTCCAAACTCATCCAGTTTAAAGCTAGTCTTAGCTTTAAGACCAGGAAGAAATCTGAGAGGAGAAAATTGATTTTTCAGATATTGATGGGAAACTTGGGAGGTTAGCTTAAGAAGCCCTCAGCAGAGTGATTATGACTCCCTTTGTAGCTTCTCTTTCCTCAGTATCTTTGTTGTTTTGTGAAGAATTCCCAACTATCAAATCTTTGTTGATTTAATTCCTATTGAACAAGTTACTATTTAAATAAATGTTATGTGTTAATGCTGCTGAAATGTACTGTGTTAATAGTGACACTTCACTCAAATAATGTAGCAACATAGATATGTTTTAAAATAATATAGACCTCATAGAAATCATTCCTAGAGAAGCACAAACAAGAAGAAAACAATTTTCCTATCTGTTAATAAGAGCAAATATAAAATATATTAGCCAATACTTTTAAAAAATAAAATGTATAGGTTTTATTCTGATGGTAAAATAAACATTAAAGAATGTCTTAAAGTATAAAAACACGCAAAAAATAAATAACCTTAGTAATCTCACCCTCAATGATAATCACTAAGAGCATTTTTGTTTATAGCCTAATAGGATGCTTCAGGTATATATGTATATGCATATACATTTGAATTTTTACAGAAACGCTGTTGTTTAATGTGCTGTTATATTCATAATAAAACATTATGGTTATGTCCCCCATGTTATTAAATATTCTATAGCGTAAGTATTTTTCAAATCTTTTTTATACTTATTTATTTTTGAGAGACAGAGAGAGACAGAGCACAAGCAGGGGAGGGCAGAGAGAGAGGGAGACACAGAATCAGAAGCAGGCTCCAGGCTCCTAGCTGTCAGCACAGAGCCTGATGCGGGCCTCGAACCCATGAACCGTGAGATTATGACCTGAGCCGAAGTCAGACGCTTAACTGACTGAGCCACCCGGGTGCCCCTAGAGCCTAGTTTTAATGATGTAGCATACAGCATTTGCTTAACCAATTCCATATTGCTGTATATTTAAGCTATTTCCCCAAATTTATAAAATTTTGTTCCAAATGCTGTGATAAATGTCCTTATTTGTACATATTTGGAAACATCGTCAATTATTTTGGCAGAATAAATTATTAGGAGTAGAATGTTAAGTGAAACAATGTAGATATTTTTAAGCTTCAAATATATATCACCAAACCAAATTCTAATATTTTGTACTAAAATCATCAGCAGTGTAAGGAGTGGTACTGAACTCCCCAAAACTTCAAAGGATATTTAGGAATTCTCTTAAATAATCACAGGTAATATATACCTGTACCCATTCTTAGCAATATTGACTGCATTTAAAAAAAAAAAACTTTTTTAATGTTTATTCACTTTTGAGAGAGAGAGACGCACAGAGCATGAACAGGGGAGGGGTAGAAAGAGGGGAAGACACAGAATCCGAAGCAGGCTCCAGGCTCCGAGCTGTCAGCACAGAGCCGACGCAGGGCTAGAACTTATGAGCTGTGAGATCGTGACCTGAGCCGAAGTCAGATGCTTAACTGACTGAGCCATCGAGCCCCTGCATTTTTATATTTGTTGTTTTTATCAATACAAATTTTATCTTATTTCAAATTCCAGTTCTTTGCTTATTGCTAAGTTGAGCATTTTTCACATACACTGATCATTTAAATAACTTCTCCACTATCCGGTTTTTTCCACTGCTTTCTGCCATTTTCTGTGAAGTTAAGCCTAATGGGGCTCTATCCAATAAGAATGAGAAACAAAGTCCACATACAATTCTCCTCTACTAAAATCAGATAGGAAGAATCTATGAGTGAGCCACCTTAAGAAGCCAGTGATGAGTAGGGAACTAGTCACATAACAGCACAGTTCCATCCAGCATCATTTTGTACATCTTTCCTGTGATCTTCAAAGAGAGATTCCTAATTCTTCATTGAGTTTTGGGGAAGCCAAGCCCAGCTTTAGCACTATCTGCCTAGTGCTTCTCTACCTGACCCATCCCAGACCACTGCATGATTCAGGCATAGAACTACATTTTCTGGTACTCACCTTCCAAAGGTTAACTTATTTCCCTGCATCTAGTCTCCAGCTGGAATTGGTATAGATAATAGAGACACTAAAGATAAGATAATCTGTTAGAAGGTTGCTCTGCATTCCAAAAGAAAGACGATGAGTCAGGACCAGGGCAGTAGCAGAAACCATGAAGCAAAGAGGGAAAATGGGAAAGACTTCATATAGATTTACACACGTGTACTGGAAAATTGGCACAGGGGGGCCGAGGTAGAGGTGGGGAATCACAGAAGCAAAAGGAAAAGAGAAACCAAGGATGATTGTTAGGTTTGCGAGGGACCCAGTTTAACAGTCATCCTGTCAATGTATACAGTTCATATGCATCTAAGCCAATTATTTTTATTCTGTGTGAAGGTTATTTCATGTAGTAGAAAACTTTCCAAAACATGTCTCAGTGACTCAGATGATATTAGACATCAGAACATCTAATAAAATGAGGCAAATACTAAGAACATGTTACAGTTTCTGGGATAGAGATCATTTCAATCTTCTAATTAAGAATACAGCCCAGGGTGTCTTCTTTTAAATGGACCCCATTTATTATTGTGTGCCTTTAAATGAGTCCTGTTTTAGTCCTGACATTTTATAGCAAGAAGCTGGATGAAAACTCAGTTAATTGGTTCGTTCTGCTATGGGAACATGGCTACCAATTAGAATATAGGTTCTGAGCGTGTTACAGTTCAGCTACACTGCAGGTGGAAAAAGGACCTCCGAGGTATTCTCTAGCTTACCTCTTATAATAATTATATATAAAAGAGTTAGGTCTCAAAACCATAGCTTCTGGTATGAATTAACTTATTTGTATTTAATACAAAGTGAAAATCACCTAACTGGTCAGTGTTTGTTTCTTTGTTTTGGCTAACACATTCAAGAATCAATAAACAGGATTGACGGAAGAAGGGAGAAAGGCAGAACTGCAATGCAGATTCTGTACTCCAACCAACCTGAATTCCGATTCTGGCTTTGCTGTTTATTAGCATCCTGATCGTGAATAAATTACTAATTTCTCTAAGGTCTACTATCCTCCAAAATAGAGATGATAATAATAATAATGTCTACCTTGAAGGGTAGTTGTGAAATTAAAATACAAAAGGGAATGTAAAATACTAATAGGCCTAGCACTTAGTATTTTATCAGAAATAGCTGTTATTATTTGTATAAAATAGTGTTTTGCCTGGGATCAGCTACAAAGGTAAAAATCATGAGATGTTGAAAGCAACAGATACAAAAATTGCCAAAAACAGATTAGCAACTTTTTGAAGTGTCTCTTTTTCTTAGCCACCTTGTCTTCACGGTAGGTCAATTATAAAAATAACCCTCATTTAGGGTGCCTGGTTGGCTGGGTCAGTTAAGTGTCCAACTCGTGATTTCAGCTCAGGTCATGATCTCACAGTTTGGGAGTTCAAGACCCACATGGGGCTCTGCACTGACAATGTGGAGCCTGCTTGGGAGTCTCTCTCCCCCTCTCTCTCTTCCCCTCCTTCACTCTCACTTGCTCCCTCACTCTCTCTCAAAATTAATAAACTTTAAAAAAATACATAAAATAAAAATAACCCTGATTTTTATAAAGGTATTTTTAATACCTTTTCCTGTATTTCTATCCTTTGCTCTATAATTTTGCAGCTCCTTCCTTCAGACGGTACACACTTGGACCAGAAGAATAAAGCTGAAGTGACCATATGCTAGTTCCAAGCCCAGACCTTAATCATCTTACATACTTCCTCATGCTGTTTCTTGAAAAAAACAAGCCCAAACTGGTCTGTTGGAGTGTGAGAGATCACATGGGTCAGAGAGCAGGTAACCCAACTGAGAAAATCCTAGACAAGCCAGCCACCAGCTGATTTGCCGCTGACCACAGGCACAGCGGAAATTGGCACAGTCCAGCCAGATCGGCAAAAACACCAACCATGGCCTTGTGAGCAAAAGTACATGTTTATTGTTGTGCGTCAATAGGACTTTGCTTGCTTGTTATACAGCACTATTGTGGCAATAGACTATTGCTCATTCTCTCTGAAATTAAGAAACTTGATCCATCTTTGATAAAAGGAGTAGGGAAAAAATGTCTGGTTTGTGAATAAAGACTTAAAAACCATGAAAGAGGGGTGCCCGGATGGCTCAGTCGGTTAAGCATCTGACTCCTGATTTTGGCTCAGGTTGTGACCTCATGGTTTGTGGGAATGAGCCCCACACCAGGCTTCACGCTGACAACACAGAGCCTGCTAGGGAATTCTCTCTCTCCCTCTCTCTCTTCCTCTCCCCTACTCACATGCACGCTCACTTGCATGCTGTCTCTTTCTCTCTCTCTCAAAAGAAATAAATAACCTTAAAAAAACATGAAAAAAAATCAAGACGGAGTAATTCGAATTACCATTTGAGGACTTACCAAGTGCCAGATAGTCTGCTAAATAATACATGTATATGTAAATGTATAGTACATACGCAAACACGTAATTTCATTTAATTCTTATGAGAAGCCTTTGAAGAAACAAATCAGAAGAAATCAAAGCTGAGGGAATTTAAGCAACTTATTCAAGCTCTCACTGAAATTCCTGGCCAGGTTTTTCTGACTCCAGAGGCATATTTCAATGCCTCTGTGATATTGTCTTCTGGTATAGATTTATTCATAACTCACAAAGCTTCTGCATTGTTGACTAGAGCTTGATTAATAAATAGCTTTATCAATGACTTAGAGATGAACTTTCTAGGGTAATCATAAATTATTACCCCAAAGTGTTTTGGACTCCAATTACTAAAAACCAGGAATCAAAATCAGTAATCTAAGTGCAAATAAGGCAAAACACTTTCTAGTAAAGATGCATCCTTTCTTTATAGTTGGCAAAGTAATAAATTCTAAAGAATTTCAAAGCAGACAGACAATCTGAGGACAATTGCGAACAAATGGATTTAAGCAGTAGGCTGAGAGGGAATGGGACAAATCACATGAAGGAATATTTAATTGTTCCGCTTTCAGAACTTTCTGAGAGCAATTTCTCTTTTCTAAAGACCTAAATACATAAGATAATTTTTGTGAAAATTATTAGAAGAAAAGCAAACAATATGAACAGTTGTAAAAAGAGAATGAACTTCCTTTTGGAAAGGATTATCTTGAAATTTTATGGACAGAGGAATATTACACTACAGTGATCCCAGGAGAATTAGGGTACCCAATTTAAAGAAAAATTGTCATCCGCTTTACTGAATGAAATGTCTTTGTGCTGCTTACCCCCAAAGGAAAGGAAAAGTCTGCTTTTCTGTTCTAGAAGCTGCCAGTCATGCAGCAGTGAACATGAGCCATCAGATGAGTCACTTTTCTTTCAGCTCTAATCTCTTTTCACAGTGACAAATGAATCACAGAAATCAATCTCAACTCTGACTCCCAAAAATCTTCTGTGGGATTTTTATTTGAAGAGAGTAAAGACAGGCAACCTAAAATTTCACATTAGGAGGCAGACAAAATGAGTGTGAGGCTAAGCTGGGTGCCAGGAGTCCACTGAAAGGGTTTGGCTTGTTGGGGAGGGGTCAGGGTCTGGATACAGAGCAGATGAGTCCACATCCTGTCCCATGGCCCCTTAGCTGTGTGAGTGGGTAAATTAGTCAACCTCTGTAGGATTTAGTGTCCTCATTTACAAAAAGAGAAGATAATAATATCTACACAGTATGACTACGATGAGTATCAAACAACATATTTAGACTTTTTCTTCACCCTCCAATAAAAGCATCAATCAGAAACCAAAGTAGGTACTAAGTAATCCCACAATCTTTTACACGATATTACTTTTTCTTTTGCTATTTTCTGCATGAATACGTTTTTCCATCCCTAATTTAATGAGTGTTAGTGAAAAGCATTGCTTTTTATTTCTTTTTTAATGTACTCTTCAGTTCTCAATACTTTGAAGACACTCTGCCCATAGAGGGAACTCAGTAAAGGTAGTGGATAACTATCGAGCTACATATTATACGGAAAAGAGTGAGATGTTGATGATCTATGTATTTATGTGGATCGGGAAGGTACATAGCAAAGACACAACAAAATAAAACATTACCGATGCCGTTTCTGCTCATTAATAAAGTTCTACGTTTATCTCCATGGTTCTTTCTCCTGAACCAGGGCCTCATGAACAATCTTAATGCATCCCATTTGTTTCCCAGTCCTTAGTATGAATTAGTTAGGTAATACTGAATACCTCAATGGAGCTTCTGCTGAATACTCTGGTCTACTTATTAAACACAATTACTGTCAGGTTAAGAAACCACATAGTGGTTGCTGAGCTCCCGTTGCTACTCATTAGAAAATTCTGGAGCCAGGAGCAATACAGGAAGAAAGGGGTTTATTAAGGTTCATTTTTTATGCTAAACAAAGCTTCCATTATTGAGGCACAAATGCATATTGAGGCATTTCAGCTTATACCAAATTAGCTGCCTTTTAAAAGTCACCTATATTTAATGGCATTAAATGACAGCAATGGTTGAAGGAATCCTTGCTCTGTTACAGAACCTCTGATGAATGGTTAAGTCTTGATTTAAATAAAATACAATGTAAACATTCTCCTAAAGCTAAATTTTAGTGGACCATTGTTAAATGTAAATAACTATAAATATGGAAGCTACTATTTTGTGGTTAGTCCCATGGAATCACCACAATGTTAACCTTTGTCTTTGGTTTCTTTCAGTTAATTTTTTCAATCTCAGCAGAGAAGTAGCTGTGTGTGTGTGTGTGTGTGTGTGTGTGTGTGCATGCACTTGTGTGTTCTGTGAGTGTACAACCTTCACAGGATTCAAATATGTTATATAATTTTAGTTTTAAAATCCACTACTTAGCCACCTTTTTATGTCCAAGTTTTTTCTTATAATTTGAAAAAGAAGAAGAGTGAAAATGTAAGAAAAAATTCATACTGAGTAAAATATGATTAAGCCCTCCCATCCAAATACAGTACACAGAAAACTTTTCATTTTAAGATACAGACATTAAAGATAAGGTGAGCACATAATTAGAAAGTTATTTGTCAAGCCCTAGGAATTGTTTTTATTTTAATACTTCAAAAAAATGTAGCTGTGTTTCCTAAAATATAGAGATCTTAGTTTATTAATACAGCGCCATCTTCTGGCAAATATTAAGAAGGGCAGTTGGTTTTGTAGCAAAAAAGTATTGAAATCATTTAAAGAATTTAATGAAAAATTGATCCATTGTAACAAATGTCTAGAATTGCATTCTTCAGGGCTTTCTTAACATTTTTGTGTTATATTAATTTGCTACTCGTTAACCTTGACTTCTGACCTTTTCCAAGAAGTTATTGTCAAATTGCTACAACATAGTTTAAATTCCATTAAGTCAAATTTTAAGATGAAATTACATATGCTATATACCTTTTACATTTAATATGTAATTTTCCCAAAGTTCTACATATATATGAGCTAAAATATGCAAAAAGGCCAGAATTAACATGAATAAAAAAGTAGAACATCGAAAATGGACTGCTTTTCTAAATATATCATACCAAAAATTAAAATGCAAAGAAAAAACTGAAAAACATTTCTTAATGCATGAAAGAAAAAGAGCCAATAACTAAAAGTTAATCATCATTATAATCATTATCAATGATAAATGCTAAGCTCCCTAATATGTCAATAGTTCTAATGAATCAGTAAGAAAAAGACGGCAATCAAAATAGGAAAATGAGATTAACAGAAGATGGTGGAGCAGCATGGAGACTGAGCTTGTCTAGAACTGAAATGCAGCCAGATCAGCACGAAACCATTTTGAACACCCAGGAAATTGATCTGAGGATTAATGCAACAATCTGCATAACTTGGGCCACAGAATTCAACAGGTATGGAGCAGGGAGAGGCGAACTGGGGGAGAGAAAAGCCACAGAAGGTAGGGAGCTGTTTTCGCAGAGAGAGGACAGAGAGAGAAAGAGCAAAGGGGAGAGTGAGATGCATCAGGATAGTGGAAGAAAAGCACGCCCCACCCCCCAAAGGTAGCTGGAAAGGAAGAGAAAAGGTGAAAACACTCACAAGAGACCTAACAAGAAATGTGTTCCCCAAAACCATTGACAAGGAGAAAGGAGAGGGTTTCACTACCATCAGGATTCTAGAAACAGTAGAGCGCAGCATCTCAAGTTCCAGAGCCCAATGTCTGGCAGTGTTCTGGTGAGGAAGTAAGCGGAATCCCCAGGAGCAGGCAGCCTGGCCTGAGGGGTTCATGTGCCACACAGGGAAAGGCAGTTCCCCTGCTTGGAGTGAATTTGGTAGAGGCCATACAGCCTCCCCACCGGCCAAGGTCCCAGCACACCCTGGAGAGCAACCGAGTTTTTGCTGGTATTAGGACAAAGATGTCAAAGTGCAGCAAAAACTGGCACCAGCTGTGTGTTGTGATTTGCCATAATCTCTGAGTCTCTGCCACTGCACAAACCCCCAAACATTCTCTGGGACAAGCCATTGCTCAGTGAGACCCTCTTTCAGAGAGTTGGCATGGGACCAAGCCCTGGGGCTCTCTGAAGTGTGGGGTTTTGAAATACAGCCCCACCTGAAATAAAACTCTGGAGGGATGTGCTACCTGGCAGGAAGACAGCTTGGACACAGAGAGGGTAGAGGCAGGTAGTGGATGGAGGCCTGAGATAAAGGAGGGGTGCTTGATTGTGGGTCGATGAGAGCACAAAGTTACCACGCAAGTTACTAGAGAGCTGGGTGAAGCCGTTTCCACCTCTCCACCGCACAGGTGCATGATCCCAGGCACACTGATCCACCCCAGTAAGCTAAGCAGCGCCACCTAGTGGAAAACAGAGCTGTTACACCAAGCTCCACCCAACTACAAATCATTCCACCTGCTTGGTGTACAGACTATCGAGTGCATGATAGTTTCAATTCTAGGAGAAACTGGATATAACTTCATTCAGCTTTCATCTTGCTTGCTGGTTCATTTATTTATTCATTTTCTTTGTTCCTGTTTTTGCTTAAATTGTTTTTTCTTTCTTTTCTCTTTCTTAAAGAGAAAAGTTTATTTTTTTTACTTTATTTTTTAAAATTTTTATTCTATTTAATTTTCTTATTTTATTTCATCACGTTTTTTTTTAATTTTAAATTTTTCTTACCTTTTTTTCTTTCCTTTCTCTTTTTTCTCTGTTCTATCAAGCATCTTTCAATAAGCAGACCAAAATACACCTAGGGTCTAGCTTCCTTTATTTGATTCTTTGTATTAATTTTTTTCTTCCTCCAAAATGATAAAACAAAGGAATTCAGCCCAAAAAGAAAGAACAGGAATAAATCACAGGCAGGGACTTAATCAACACAGATATAAGTAAGATGTCTGAACTAGAATTTAGAACCACGATAATAAGAATATGAGCTTGGATTTAAAAAGCATAGAAGACACCAAAGAATCCCTTTTTGCAGAGATTAAAAAAAAATAGTCTAGCCAGGCCAAAATTAAATATGATATAACCGAGATGCAATTTCAAATGGAGGCCACAACAGCAAGGACAGACTAAGTAGAGCAGTAAATAAGCAATACAGAAGACAAAATTATGGAGAATAATGAAGCAGGAAAAAAAAGAGGGAAACAAAGGCAAAATGTCATGATACAAGACTTAGGGAAATCAGTGACTTATTAAAAAGAAATAATATCTGAATCATAGGAGTCCCAGAAGATGGAAAGAGAGAAAAAGGGGCAGAAAGTTTATGTCAGCAAATTATAGAGGAAAACTTTCCCAATCTGGGAAAGTACACAGACATCAAAATCCAAGAAGCACAGAGAACACCCATTAGATTCAACAAGAACCGACTGTCACCACGGTGTATCACAGTCAAATTCACAAAATACACAGACAAGGAAAGAATTATGAAAGCAGCAAGGGAAAAAAAGCCCTTAACCTAGAAGGGAAGACAGATCAGGTTTGCAGCAGACCTATCCACAGAAACTTAGCAGGCCAGAAAGGAGTGGCAGGATATATTCAACCCACTGAATCAGAAAAATATGCAGCCAAGAATTCTTTATCCAGCAAGGTTATCATTCAAAATAGAAGGAGAGAAAAAGTGTTTCCCAGACAAACCAAAATTAAAGGATTTCGTTACCAGTAAACTAGCCTTGAGAGAAATTTTAAGGGGGACTCTGAGTGGAGAAAACACACACACACACACACACACACACACACACACACACACACAAAATTGAAAGCAGCAAAGACTAGAAGGGACCAGAGAACATCGCCAGAAACACCAACTCTATAAACAATACAATAGCACTAAATTTGTATCCTTCAGTCTCACTCTAAATGTCAACGGACTAAACACTCCAATCAAAAGACATAGGGTATCAGAATAGATATGAAAATATAACCCATCTATATGCTGCTTATAAGAGACTCATTTTAGACTTAAAGACACCTACAGATTGAAAGTAATGGGATTGAGAACCATCTACCATGCCAATTGCCATCAAAGAAAAGCTGGAGTAGCCACACTTCAATCAAACAAACTAGATTTTATAATAAAGACTGTAATGAGATAAAGAAGGGCATTATATCATAATTAAGGAGTCTATCCACCAAGAAGATCTAACAATTGTAAATATTTACACCTCCAATGTGGGGCACCCAGATATATAAACCAATTACAAATGTAAAGAAACTAAATGACAATAATACCATAATAGGTATATTATAGTAAGGGACCTCACCAACCCACTTACAACAATGGACAGATCATGTAAGCAGAAAATTAATAAGGAAACAATGGCTTTGAATGACACACTGGACCAGATGGACTTAACAGATATATTCAGAAAATTTCATCCTAAAGCAGCAGAATACACATTCTTCTCAAGTGCCCATTAAACATTCTCCAGAATAGATCAGATGCTAGGTCACAAATCAGCTCTCCACAAGTACAGAAAGATCGAGATCATACTGTGCATATTGTCAGTCCATACCACTATGAAATTCGAAACCCACCACACGAAAAATTTGGAAAAAACATGAATACTTGGAGATTAAAGAACATCCTACTAAAGAATGAATTGCTTAACCAAGAAATTAAAGGGAAACTAAAAAGTTCATGGAAGCCAATGAAAATGAAAACACGACAGTCTAAAACCTCTAGGATGTAACAAAGGCAATCATAAGAGGGAAGTATATAGCAATCCAGGCCTTCCTAAAGAATAAAGAAAGGTCTCAAGTACACAACCTAACCTTATACCTAAAAGAACTGGGAAAAGAACAGCAAGTAAAGCCCTAACCCAGGAGAAGATGCAAAATAATAAAGATTAGAGCAGAAATCAATGATATCGAAATCAAACGAAACAGTAGAACAGATCAATGAAACCAGGAGCTGGTTCTTTGAAAGAACTAACAAAATTGGTAAACCCCTAGCCAGATTGATGAAACAGAAAAAGGAAAGGACCCAAATAAATAAAATCACAAATAAAAGAGGAGAGATCACAACCAACACAGCAGAAATAAAACAATAAGAGAATGATATGAGCAATTATATGTCAGAGATTTGGGCAATCTGGAAGAAATGGACAAATTCCTAGAAACATATAAACTACTAAAACTAAAACAGGAAGAAATAGAAAATTTGACCCATTTGAAGAAATATACCCATAACCAGTAAAGAAATTGAATCAGTAATCAAAAATCTCCAAACAAACAAGAGTCGAGGGCTGGGTGGTTTCCAGGGGAATTCTAGCAACATTTAAAGAAGAGTTAACACCTATTCTTTTTGAAGCTGTTCCAAAAAATAGAAATGTAAGGAAAACTTACATTTTTCTCATTCTATAAGTCCAAACTCATTCTATAAGTCCAGCACTACCTTAATTCCAAAACCAGAAAACTACCCCACTAAAAAAGAAAACTACGGACCAATTTTCCTAATGAACAGGAATGTAAAAATTCTCAACAAGATATTAGTAAACTGGATACAAAAACACATTTAAAGAATTATTCTCCACAATCAAGTGTGATTTATTCCTGGGATGCAGGGCTGGTTCAGTATCTGCAAATGAAACAATTTGATACATCACATTAACAAAACAAAAGATAAGAACCACATGACCCTCTCAACAGTTGAAGAGAAAGCATTTGACAAAATAGAGCATCCTTTTTTGATAAAGGCCCTCAAAAAAGTAGGGATAGAAGGAACATACCTCAAGATCATAATAGCTGTATATGAAAGATCCACAGCTAATATCATCCTCAATGATATTTCCCCCTGAGAGAGCTTTCCCCCTAAGGTCAGGAACAAGACAGGGATGTCCACTCTCACCACTGTTATTCAACATAGTGTTGGAAGTCCTAGCCTCAGCAATAAGACAACAAAAAGAAATAAAAGGCCTCTAAATTGTCAAGAAGGAGGTCAAACTTTCACTCTTCGCAGAAGATATGATACTGTATGTGGAAAACCCAAAAGACACCACCAAAAACCTGCTAGAACCGATACGTGAATTCAGCAAAGTTGCAGGATATAAAATCAATGTACAGAAATAAGTTGCATTTCTATACACCAACAATGAAGCAGCAGAAAGAGAAATCAAGGAATTTATCCCATTTACAATTGTACCAAAAACCATCAAATACATAGGAATAAACCTAACAAAAGAGGTGAAATATCTATACATTGAAAACTATAGAAAGCTGATGAAAGAAATTGAATAAGACACACAAAAAAATGGAAAAACTGGATTGGAAGGACAAATATTGTTAAAATGTTGATACCACCCAAAGCAATCTACAGACTCAATGAAATCCCTATCAAAATAACACCATCATTCTTCACAGAGCTAGAACAAACAATTCTAAAATGTGTATGGAAGCAGAAAAGACCCTGAATAGCCAAAGTAATGGTGAAAAAGAAAACCAAAGCTGGAGGCATCACAGTTCCAGACTTCAAGCTGTATTACAAATCTGTAATCATCAAGACAGTATGGTACTGGCACAAAAACAGACACATAAATCAATGAAACAGAATAGAGAACCCAGAAATGGACCCACAGATGTATGGCCAACAGATCTTTGACAAAGCAGGAAAGACTATCCAATGGAAAAAAGCCAGCCTCTTCAGCAAATGGTGGCGGGACATCTGGACAGTGACATGCAGAAGAATGAACCTGGACCATTTTTTATACCACCCAAAAATAAACTCAAAATGGATGAAAGCCTAAATGGAGACAAGAAACAATCAAAATCCTACAGGAGAAAATAGGCATCAACCTCTTTGATGTAGGCCTCAATAACTTCTTACTTGACATGTTTCCAGAGGCAAGGGAAATAAAAGCAAAAATGAGCCATTGGGACCTAATCAAGATAAAAAGTTTCTGCACAGTGAAGGAAACAATCAACAAAACTAAAAGGCAACTGACAGAATGGGAGAAGATATTTGCAAATTACATATCAGATAAAGGGTGAGTATCCAAAATCTATAAAGAACTTAACAAACTCAACACCCAAAAAAGAAATAATCCCCTGAAGAAATGGGCAGAAGACATGAATAAGCACTTTTCCAAAGAAGACATGCAGATGGCCAACATGAAGCAGACACATGAAAGCTGCTCAACATCATTCATCATGAAGGAAATACAAATCAAAATCACAATGAGGTACCACCTCACACCTGGAGGAATGACTAAAATTAAGAGCTCAGGAAACAACAGATGTTGGTGAGGATGTGGAAAGAAGGGAACCCTTTTGCACTACTGGTGGGAATAAAACTGGTGTAGCCACTCTGGAAAATAGTATGGAGGTTCCTCAAAAATTAAAAATAGAACTACCCTATGACCCTGCAATTGCACTTCTAGGTATTTATCCAAAGGATACAAAAATGCTGAGTTGAAGGGGTATATGCACCCCAGTGTTTATAGCAGCACTACTGACAATAACCAAAGTATGGAAACAGCCCAAATGTCCATCAAAGGATGGCTGGATAAGGAAGATGTGGTGTGTGTGTGTGTGTGTGTGTGTGTGTGTGTGTGTGTGTACAATGGAATATTACTTGGCAATCAAAAAGAATGAAATCTTGCCATTTGCAACAATGTGGATGGAACTAGAGTATATTATACTAAGCACAATAAGTCAGTCAGAGAAAGACAAATATATGATTTCACTCATATGTGGAATTTAAGAAACAAAACATATGAACACAGGGGAAGGAACACAAAGATAAGATAAAAACAGAAAGGAAGACAAACCATAAGAGACTCTTAAATACAGAGAACAAACTGAGGGTTTCTTGTGGAGTGTTGGGTGGGGGGGGGGGAATGAGCTAAACAGGTGATGGGAATTAAGGAGGCAATTGTTGGGATGAGCACTGAGTGTTATATGTAAGTGATGAATTGCTAAATTCTATTCCTGAAATAATTATGACACTATACGTTAACTTTGATTTAAATTTAAAAACGAAAAAATGAGATCAATAAAACTTTGTAAATAAGGCATACTAACAAATAAAAAACAAGTAAATAAACCCAAAACTACTTTTACCCTCATACACAATTAACTATAAGCTAAAAACAACAAAGCAACAGTTTTTAGCTACAATTTTGAGAAAAAAATTAATGCTATGAATTCATCATGTTATGAGTATAAATTTATACTGTATTTCTGAAGGGTTACTTTGCAATAAGCACCAAAGGTATTTTTAAATGTATATATCTCTCCAGGAAATAGCCAAGCATATGAGAAATATGTAGAAAAGAAAACTTAAAAATTTGACTTTTATTTGTTTTGTTTGTGTCAAACATACAGAATGTTGGCAGACAATCTATATGTCTTAAAATAGGAGATTTTAAAATACATTTTTAATATATTTAATATATACATACAAACTGCAGTGCCTTTATGTGATAAAATTATGGTATTAATTTGTGGAATGATGTTCACAATATATTGTTCAGAAAAAAAATAAAATGAAAATAAAATAAAGTAATATGTATATTATGATCTCATGGAAATGATGGATGCATGTACATTGATTATTCACAAGTCCTCTCTGCATATTGAAATTACAGATAAGTTTACCTTCATATTAATCCATATATTCTGTGTTCTAAATAGTGAATTTATTTTATATCTTTTATTAAAAAATAATTTATTATTTAGAACATAGAACTTCTAAAAATGACAAATTATAATTATTTCTAATAACATAAAAATGAGAAAAAAAGTAAATATTTAAAGTCTATGTTTTTTGAAGTTATACAAAGCATAACTATACATACTATAATTGAGAAATTAAGATTACAAATCAAGAATGTAACAGGATAGAAGAAAAGTACTGTATGAGTGACTATATCAACATAAAAGAACCTGAAGCCTTGTTGAATGTACTTAAGCTGAAGAAGAAGAAAAGGAAGATAAAGAAGAGAAAGAGAAAGAAGAAAGAAAGAAAGAAAGAAAGAAAGAAAGAAAGAAAGAAAGAAAGAAAGAAAGAAAGAAAGAAAAGAAAGAAAAAAAAGAAAAGAAAAGAAAAGAAGAGAAAAGAAAAGAAAAGAAAAAGAGGAGAGGAGTGGAGAGAAGAAAATAAAGAAAAGAGAAGGAAAGAAAAGAAAAAATCATTCACTTTCACAGTTGGGAAGGGCAGAAGTAGAGCTGATTTTAAGGATGACTGTAAAGAAGGACTGAAAAGCAGTTAAACCTTGACCTTGTTTCTGTTTCTGTGTGTGAGACATCTTCATTGTCTAACGTCAGCTTCTTCAAGCAGTGGTAGCAGGGAATGTCCCAAACACCTTACCCATATACTCATATCCATATAATTCCATTAAGAGAACTGCACTTTAAAAACACATTCTGACTGATTGAATTATGTTAGTCCATACCCTGTAGTCCAGGGTGTTGGTTAACATGGTTGACCCTTCTCGTTCTTAAAATAAAAATAAATAAAAAAGATTCTAATGTGTTAAAATGGTAAGGAAGACTTTATTCAGAAGTATTGTGGTTGGTGTCAAGACGATCACAATCCAGGAGAGAGATTGGGCTCAACTCAACACAGCGATGTCAGCTGGGATTTATAGTCAACAAGCAAAGTGACAGTCACTGGACAAAAAATTTCAAAGAGGAGTCGAATGTAGAGGAATTCTTGCTAAACGCACTTCACCAGGTTTCTTGCTGAAGACCAGTCGAGACGATCACATATCAAATATTTGAGGGATTCTCAATAAACTGACTTAGCAGAACTCTTGCTACAACCTAGACTAGGTAGGCTTGAAGATAGGACCCAAGGATGAGACCTACATGACAAGTAGGCCCTAAGGACCCTGACTAAAATTTGGTCAAGAAGATAGTCTGTATCACCACTAAACACAAATCTTTGAAAGGAGCAGGATATGGAACAGAATATTGTTTAAAACAATTAATAAGTATTTAAATAACGTAATGCAACTCATTGGAAGATTACAAGAAGCCAGTCATGGAAAAGAGTGCTTCGAGCCTAAAGGTATTTAAAGAGAAGATGAGTATGAAGTTGATATTGAAAATTAATCAATATTTAATAGGCAGAGATGAAAGCAGGGAGGAAGTTATTGATAAGGAAGTCAGTTGTGAACAAAGATAGGAAAGCAGAGAAATTAGTCTATGTGAGAATAAGTGCAACAGTTTAGCTGCAGTGTCACATTTGTGCAGGGAATTAATGGAAGAAAGACTGGAATCGGCAGTTAAAGATGGATTGTGGAGTATCATGAAATTCCAACCCAAGAGTTTGAATCTGATCTGATTTCTCAAGCCAGGGTACTCATATCTCCAAGAAAATGTGGTGGCTCCAGAGATGTTTGGATGCATAGGACTCATAGCACACCTTCCCAGACATCAAAATTACTTCAAGATTTGGAATAAAATGTCAGGCTATTTAATCAGGAAGTATTTTCAATTATTTAAGTACTACAAATATGACAGTATGTAGAAAAGAATGACAGGTTGAATTTTTAAAATATAAAGTAAGACTTGAGGAGGGTTGCTAACTCTATTGCCGTCAGGATCTTCTAGCCCTGTCCCATCTGCCACTTGGGTAGAAATTCTTGAGAATGTTACTGCAGTCTATTGGAAACTTCCAAGGATGTGTGGGCATGAAAGTGATATAAAAAATGGTATTATGTAAAGATTAATGTAGTAACAATGTGTCAACTCTTTTTTCTTATCTGTCACAATACAGGATAGAATGATGTTGATGATTATGAAGATACAACAACGAACCATCACAGACACTGTCCCCTTTCCACTTCAAGTCTTACGTGGCAAGAGAAGCAATTACCTAATTAGTGAGCAATTCTTCATTCCCTCTAATTTCAACAAAAATTCACTTTCCCTTTGGAATGCAAAAAAAAAAAATAGTGGAAGCTGACTGTAAGAGTTGATTAAAAATCTAAACTCTTAGGTATGATTCTGATGTCATCCCTGAAAGAAGACAGTGTAGGGTTCAAAGAAGGTACAATAAAAGGTAGCTAAAATCAAGAATATGTAAAAATTTTCATCTGACATAATGAGATTCATCAATCTCAAAAAAGTAAATTGGAAAGGGAACGTAATTGAATTCTATAAAACCGTGAAAATGACCCATAGAGGTAATAGGTTCTGTAACAAAATAGCATCTACTATGTACTAGGTAGTTGTTTTTACTGAAATAATAATAATGAAATAACAAATATAAACATATTAGAAATGTATTTTATTAGAAATATAATACAATGTTATAACATTATAATAAAATATAATATTATAAATGAATAACAATTACTATTATTACTATTATTATTCCAAATGAAGAAAATCAGGCTCAAAGAATTTTGGGATTATTCCATAATGAATGAATGACATAGTGTCAGGTAATATAAAAGAAAATAGCACTTTATACTCCAGTGAATGAAGATAAGAGGTATTAGAGGCTAAAAATAAATTAAGTATAAGTGAATAAAATCTTAAGGAGAATCAGACTCATGAACAATAGCTATGTCACGAATAGCAAGTGTATGTTATAGGTTTTTGAAGTAAAAGGCTAACCTTTTGAGATTGCAGCATAGAAAATAATTGGGAAGCCTTATAATACCACCCTCTTGGTTCTCTCAGAAACAGAATTTTGAATGTACTATGTAGCCTGAAACACCTCAAAGTTGTTAATGTGTATCAAATATTTATCAAGTATAGTACTCAGGATATCTTAACTCAATCAACTTTCCTAAGACATTACTATGTATAATCAAACACCCCTGAAAGAGATTGTTTTCTTTTATATGTAATTGTTTTTCTTTGTCCTGGAGACCTGAAACTATAGTGTAGTGCTATCCACAGGATCATGCCACGGGGCTCTATTATAAATGAAACCTCAGTACAATGAGATCCTTTTGGTATTTCCAGTAATAAATCCCCTTGGATAGGATAAAAAATACATACACTTTATCCTGAATTCTGCATTCTCCACAGTAGTGCTATAAGGCTCAGTCTTACAACATAAATGTAAAAGTAAACTCTCAAAACAATTTTTATATGGATGGAAAAGCCTAAGATTTATCTTTAGTGTGGCCATGTTATGCAATGCAGAATTGGGAGTAGAATTCAGAGAATTGTATAAATGCATTCTACTCTCTCATGAGACCTATGTACCAGATAATTGCCGCCAACCAAGTTGAATTCAAAGTCAATTTCTAATCCATTGCTTCATAGGGAGCTTTGAAACATGCTTCTTTAAAAATCTGCTGGATGCGGTGTAAGGGGGCAACATAGGATGATCCTGAACTCACCTCCTCCCACAGACACGAAAAATCTACAGTTACATATAGAGGAATTTCCTCTGAAAAGGAGCTAAAAACTAGCTGAACAGCTTTTCCACAACAAAGGATAAAAGGGCCTCATCAAGACAGGTAGGAGAGTCAAAGACAAAGACTCATCAAACTCCTTCCCCCCAGCATGGCAACCCATAATTGGAAGAGATCTCACAAATATGAAGCCGCTTCCTGAGGAGCAAGGGGTTTGTGCCCCACATCACATGCTCCAACCCTTGGGATCTGCACAGTAAAGATGAACCTCCAAAATATCTGGCTTTGAAAACCAATGAGGCTTATATCCAGGAAAGCCATAAGACTGTAGGGAACAGAGATTCTACTCTTATAGAACTCTTAAGAACACAGATTCATTCACCCTGGAACCCACTGCAAAAGTAGCAGTTTGTAAAGCACCTACACTATATGTGAAGGAGATCTATTTGTTAACCTTACAGCATCTGCCAAAGGCACAGAAGCATGCTGGGACTCTCTGCAGGGATGGAGGTGTTGGCAGGCACCATTTTTGCACTCTCCCTCTGACCTGCTTGTGCTGAAGGGCACATGCTGCTCTCGCACCAATCCTATAGTCCCACCAAAGCCAACAGGCAAATGCCCTGACTCTATGTTTCTCCCATGGCCCTGCCAAAGCTGGAAATCTTGCACAACCCACACATTGACCACCTGGTTCTGGCAACTGGGAGTTTACATTTCTGGGCCCCACAGGTCTAAAACAATTGAAGAGATAGTTCTTGGCAGGCTACCACCCCCAGAGCACTGCACAGACAACAGATTAAAACACACTCCCAGTTTTCCAGTTAAAAAGGCCTATTGTCTAGGAGCTTCAGCTTGAGGGCAGGCTTAAGGTTTACCATCTAGAGGCCACAGAAGTACTCTCAGGCTACATATCCCTTGGCCTCACTACAGCTTACTGGTACCTTACAGAAAGGAGCTTCTACACTTGTCTGAAACCCCAATTTTTTGCAACTTTTATGAAGGGGGGCAACTCCAGATTGCCTGGTCTGGAGGCTAGCAGACTTTATAACTGTGGTCCCACAGGACTGTATATAATTGCATATCTTAAAAGCTGCTGCATGAAGCACTAACTTCCAATGAACCTGAAAGTAGATGCTGACTAGATCCTAACCTCTGAAACACTCACAAGTCTTGGCACATCCTGAACAATTAGGACCTATCGACACTAAATCAAGCTGCTTAGACAATCACAAAAGTTTGAGATACAACCAGAGCTAGGGCAGAGGTCAAAGACAAGGCTCATCTCCTATACAAGTCCACTCTTTCAAGCCTAGAAGAGGCTGTTTTGCCTAATAAATGGAAACAAACACAGCAAATCAAGCAAAATGAGGAAATAGGGCAATATGTTCCAAATGAAAGAAGAAAATAAAATCTCAGGAAAAAAAAACCTTAATGAAATGGACATAAGTAATTTACCCGATAAAGATTTTAAAGTGATGGTGATTAAGATGCTCACCAAACTTGGGAGAAGAATGGATAAACACAGTGAGAACTTCAAAAAAGAGAACGAAAACATAAGTACCAAAAAATAAGTCACAAAGCTGAAGAACACAATAGCTGAGCTGATAAATACACCACAGGGGTTTAATAGTAAATTAGATAAAACAGAGGTAAAAAAAAATCAGTGACCTGGAGGATAGGGCAATAAAATTCACCCAACAACAACAACAAAAAGTCTTTTAAAGTGAATATAGTTTAAGGGACCTATGAAACAACATGAAGCAGAGTAATAGTTGCATTATATAGGTCTTAGAAGAAGAAGAAGAGAGAGAAAAGGAACAGAAAACTTATTTGAAGAAATAATGCCTGAAAATTCCCTAACCAGGGGAAAGAAACAGAAATCTAGATCCAAAAAGCTCAAGGCGTTCCAAACAAGATGAATCCAAAGATACCTACCCCAGGGTACATTATAATTAAAATGTCAGAGATTAAAGATAAAGAGAGTCTTGAAAACAGCAAGAGTAAAACAACTTGTTACATACATGGTAACCTCCATAAGACCATCAGCAGATATCTCAGCAGAAACTTTGCAGACCAGAAGGGAGTGAGTGGCATGATATATTTAAAGTGCTGAAAGGAAAAAAAAACTTCCAAGAATACTCTACCTTGCAAGATTATCACTCAGAATTGAAGGAGAGATAAAGAGGTTTCCAGACAAGGAAAAGCTAAAGTAGTTCATCATTACTAAACTGAAGTTACAGGAAATATTAAAAGGACTTCTTTAAGCTGAAAAAAAGGGGCACTAATTAGTAACAGGAAAACATCTGGAAGCAAAAATGTCACTGGTGAAGGTAAATATATGGTAAAGGTAGTAGATCACCTATAAAGCTAGTATGAAGGTTAAAAGACAAAAGTAGTAAAAATAACTATAATAATTAGTTAAGGGTTACACAAAGTAAAAAGATATAAAAAGTAACATCAAATTCATAAAACATAGGAGTTAGGGTGAGTAAAAATTTAAAGTTTTAAAATATATTCAAACTTAACTAGGTATCAACTTAAAATAGACTATATTTTTTATATATAGGCTGCTATATGTGAGACTCATGATAAATACAAACCAAAAACCTATAGTTGAAACACAAAAGAAAATGAGAAAGAAATCTAAGCATAACATTACAGAAGAGTCATCAAGCTACAATGGAAGAAAGCAAGAGAAGTAATTAACAGAGAGAACTACAAAACAGCCAAAAAACAGTTAACAAAATGGCAACAAGTACATATGCATCAATGATCACTTTAAATGTAAATGGACTAAATTCTCTATTAACCCAACCCAGACTAGCTGAATGGGTTAAAAAAAAAAAAAAAAAAGACATTTATTGGCTGCCTAAAGAGACTCACTTCAGATGTAAGGACATACACAGACTGAAAGTGAAGGGATAGAAAAAGATGTTCTATGCAATGAAGACCAAAAGAAAGTGGGGTTAACTAAACTTATACTAAAATAGACATTGAAACAAAGGCTGCAATAAAAGACAAGTATTGCATTACATAATGATAAAGGTGAAAATCCAACAAGACGATATAACATTTTTGATATTTACATACTCAACATAAGAACACCTAAATATATACAGCAAATATTGACAGAACCAAAGAAAAATTCTTTAAGATGATCATACTTCATGATCGTGTGGGATTTACTCCAGGGGTACAAGGATGTTTCAACACCACAAATCCATCAATGTGATACAATACATTAACAAAATGAAAGATAAAAATCATGTATGATCATCTCACTAAACACAGAAAAAGCATTTGGGGAAATTAATCTATTTATAAAATCTCTCAACAAACTGGATATAGAAGGAACATCCCTCACATAATAAAGGCCATGTGGGATACACAAAATAAAAATCTAATAACACAAGCCCACAGGTAATGTAGAAATCAATGGTGAAAAGCTTAAAGCTTTTCTTCTAAGATCAGGAACAAGACAAGGATGCCCATTCTCACCACTTTCATTCAACTTAGTATTGGAAGTCCTAGCCAGAGCAACTATAGGAAAAAAAGAGATCTCAGTTGGAAAGGAAGAAGTAAAACTGTCAGTATCTGCAGACAACATGTGTTTATATATACTAAAGACTCCTTCAAAAAACTATTAAAAAATTTCAGTACAGTTGCAGGGTACAAAATCAACATATAAAATTCTGTCACATTTCTGGGGCACCTGGGTGGCTCAGTAGGTTGAGCGTCCGACTTTGGCTCAGGTCATGATCTCGTGGTTTGTGAGTTCTAGCCCCGCATCGGGCTCTGTGCTGACAGCTCAGAGCCTGGAGCCTGCTTTGGATTCTGTGTCTCGCTCTCTCTCTGCCCCTCCCCTGCTCACGCTCTGTCTCTCTCTGTCTCAAAAATAAATAAAACATTAAAAATAATAAAATAAAATAATAAAATAAAAATCTGTCACATTTTTATATACTAACAACTACAGAGAAATTAAGAAAATAATTCCATTCAAAATTGCATCAAAAAGAATAAACTACCTAAGAATAAATCTAACCAAAAAGATGAAAGACCTGTACACTGAAAACTATAAGATACTAATGAAACAAATAAATGGGAAACTATCTTATACTCATGGATTGAAAGAATTAATGTTGTTAAAATTTCCATATTACCCAAAGCATTCTACAGATTAAATGCAATCCCTATCAAAATTCCCATGTCATTTTTCACAGAAATAGAACAAAATAATCTAAAAATTTATCAGGTACCATCAAAGCTCCTGAATAGCCAAAGCAGTATTGAGAAAGAACAAAGCTGAAAGCATCACACATCCTGATTTCAAGCTGTATTACCAAGTTATAGTAATTAAAACAATATGGTATTCGCATAAAAACAGACACATGTATCAATGGAATAGAATAGGCAGCCCAGAAAAAAACCTCTGCGTATATGATCAATTAATTAATGACAAAGGAGGCAAGAATATATGATGGAGAAAGGACAATCTCTCAATAAGTAGTGTTGGAAAAACTGGACAGCCACATTCAAAAGAGTGGAACTGGACTACTACCTTATACCATACACAAAAATTAACTCAGAATGGATTAAAGACTTGAATATAAGACCTGAAACCCTAAAACTCTTAGGGGAAAACATAGGCAGTAAGCTCTTTGACATCAGTCTTGGTGATGATTTTTTGGACCTGACTCCAAAGGCAAGGGCAACAAAAGCAAAAATAAAGTGGTGGGACTACATCAAACTAAATAGCTTCTGCACAGCAAAAGAAACCATCAATGAAATGAAAGGCTTCCTACTGAATGGGAGAAAAAATTTCCAATATATATCATATCCAATAAGGAGTTAATATCTAAAATATATAAAGAACTCATACAACTCAATAACAAAAAGAATCAAATTTAAAATTGGGCAAAAGACCTGAATAGACATTTTTCCAAAAGAGACATACAAATGGCCAACAGACACATGAAAAAAATCTCAATATCACTAACCATCAGGGAAATGCAAATCAAAACCACAATGAGACAGCTATCACCTTATCCCTGTCAGAATGGCTATTATCAAAAGAAATAACAAGTGTCAGCAAGGATGTGGAGAAAAGGGATGCACAGTTGATGAGGATGTAAATTGGTGCAGCCGTTATAAAACCAGTATGAAGATTCTTCAAAAAGTTGAAAATAGAACTACCATATGATCCAGCAATTTCACTGCTGGGTATTTATCCAAAGAAAATGAACACTAATTTGAAAAGATATATGCATGCCTATATTCATTGCAACATTATTTACAATAGCTTGGATATGAAAACAACCTAATAAGTGTTTATTGATGGATAAATGTATAAAGAATATATGACGTATATGCGATGTATGGAATACTACTCAGTCATAAAAGAGAATCAGATCTTACCATTTGTGACATGAGTGTAACTTGATGATATTATGCTAAGTGAAATAAGTCATACAGCAAAAGACAAACACAAATGATTTCACTTATATGTGGAATCTAAAAAACAAACAAGCCAAACAAACCAAACAAAAAACAAAACCCATAGATACAGAGAACAGATTGGTGGTTTCCAAAAAGGGGGGGGGGGGATAGACAGTGGGCAAAATGCATGAAGAGGATCAAGAGGTACAAACCTCCAGCTATAAAATAAGTAAGTTATGGGGTGGTGATGGATAGCATGGTGACTATAGTCAACAATATTGTATTGTATATTTGAAAGTTGCTAAGAGAGTAGATCTTGAAAATTCTCATCATAAAAAAGAATTGTAACTCTGATAGTGATGGATGGAAACTAGACTTACTGTGGTGATCGTTTTGCAATGTATGTAAATATTGAGTCATTATGTTGGAGCCTGAAACGAATATGCCTTGTGTCAATTATACTTTAATAAAAAATAGAATAAAAGCCATAAAAATATTAATTAAAGAACATAAAAGTCATTTTTAAAAATCTGCTACATAACAGCAAGTTCTGTACCGCTCTCCTGTAATGTATGATATTACCAAGAATGAGAAGGAAACATAAATTTTGACAATTATGGATGTTAAATTCAGTTTCTCATTTCAGGTATATGTCAGATGTCACCATCTTCAAGAATTCATAAATAAGCAGTTCTCTTCCTCTAGTCAAAGTAATATGAATTATAGGATGAGAAATATTATGTTAAACCACTCTGTTTTTGGTTGCACACCTATAAAATACTCTTTTGCATCCCAGAAGCTCTGGATCACAGAAATTTTCCAAATACTTCATCCATCACTATAATGTAGTTACTTCTAGGGTGTGATTTCCACAATCAAGGGTGAAATGGAGAATAACAGATCATCACTTTTTACTAATTAATGATTTAAGTTATTATGCCTGGTAAGCTTGAGCATTTTTCAAAATGAGAATTGCAGGGCCCTATTTTTTGGAGCAGCACAGTCTAAATTAGAGCCATACAATAGTATTCCCTAAACTGCAGTTTCGTTTTTCACGGTTTTAGTTACCTGTGGTCAACCACGGTGCAGAAGCAGATGATTCTTTTTCTGATGTATCATCAGAAGATCAATCATAGCCTAACGCTAAGTCACAGTGCCTGCATCACTCACCTCACTTCATCTCATCACATAGGCATTTTATCATCTCACATCATCACAAGAAAATTGAGTGTACTACAAAAAAGTATTTTAAGAGAGAGAGACCACATTCGGATAACTTTTATTACAATACATTCTTACAATTGTTTCATTTCATGATTAGCTAATCTCTCTTAATCTCTTTCTGTACCTAGTTTATGCATTAAACTTTATTGGGTGCCTGGGTGGCTCAGTTGGTTGAGCGTCTGACTCTTGATTTCGACTCAGGTCATGATCTCACGGGTTCACGGGTTTGGGCCCTGTGTTAGGCTCTGTGCTGACAGTGTGAAGCCTGCTTGGGATTTCTCTGTCTCACTTTCTCTCTGCCCCTCTCCTTCCCTCTCTCTTTGTCTCTCTCTTTGTCTCTCTCTTTGTCTCTCTCTTTGTCTCTCTCTGTGTCTCTCTCTGTGTCTCTCTGTGTCTCTCTTTGTCTCTCTGTGTCTCTCTTTGTCTCTCTTTGTCTCTCTTTGTCTCTCTTTGTCTCTCTTTGTCTCTCTGCCTCTTTCTCTCTCTCTGTGTCTCTCTCTCTCTCTTTCAAAAAGTAAATAAACAAACATTAAAAAAATACATTAAGCTTTATCATAGGTAGGTATACATAGGAAAAAGCATAATGTATATAGGGTTCAGTACTATCCTCGGATGGATAAGGAAGACTACTATATAGTATATCTATATCTATCTATATCTACTATATTCACAAAATAGAATTTGAAAGGTACTGGTGACAACAGGGATGTTTATGATACCCTTTTTGTTGTTACCGATATGTTTATTTTCAAGAAATAAAAAAAAGTGGCATATTTAGCATTCTTTGACTATGTAAGTTGTGTGCTAAAAAGTTAAAAAGTTATATCAAAAGTTAGTTTTGTAATCAATTCTGTCTTCAACTCTAACCTTAGAGCTCAGCTACTGTAAACATTTTAGTTTCTCTGGAGGCTTACTGTTCATGGCATTCATGCTGCAAAATTGTATTATAGCTGAGGCATTTGTACAACTTTCTATAATAAATGCCTTCAGACAATGGCCGCAGATCTCAAGAAGATTTCCATAAAGAGAATTCTATAGTGGTTTACTGTATAGTGAGGGCCAAGTAAATCAAACAAACGTGATCCACTTTCAGTGAGAGTTAAATATTTGAGTCCCTAAATCAAATCTCATCTGCTTTTACCAGTCATGGTAACATTTAATAACCAGTAGGCTATAAAACATTTTAAGAAATGTATGTATCACACATTGATGACTTATATTGGCAATTCATTATTCCTAACTCTTTTATTGCCATTTTATCATTCCTGACTAATTGCATGTTCTGACAGTTTCTATGAAATGTGTGATCCCAAATAATAATTATTGACTATTCATCCAGCAGTGGTAGGAAGCACAGCCAGGATAAAATGTGTCCCAGATGATACATTGGCAAATGCTATTTAGACTTTGATAATTTCATGTTAATTTTGATTTCAACAGTAATTAGAGAATTTATGCCTTAAAAATTTTCCCTTTTATTGACATCCTTAAATATTCACAGTGGTTAATAAAAAAAAGTTTCTTATTGATTATTTTTACAGAGCTAGTTTATCAGTATAATAAATTTAAAATCTTTGATTTTTAAGGGAAATTTTCTATCAAGAAATAATGGCTTGGGATATATCATAGGTAGAAGTTTTGTTTTATTAGCAAATAGTTTTCTTCTTCAAAACAAATCAATCTTATTTTCTGGTTTAATGTTCCATTTGACGGTAATATTTATGAAGAGAGAGTCTTCATATAGACAAACATCAAAACCAAACTGTAACCCACCAACACCATACCAGCAACTTGTCCATCTTCAGTGATGTTTTTCAACAGAGTTGTAATTCAATCATAAGCAACCACTTCTGTGGTTACATGTGAAACCCCAAAAGTTCAGTTTTACCTATGGCTGTTCAGTGAAACTGCAAACACAATTCACTAAGCTTTTATATACATTCTAGCTCTTTAACTTAGTCATGCAAAGAACCCAAAGGCATCTGACCTGCTGAGCTGCCTGAAAATATGGAACTGTCCTTCTGAACAGTTTTTCTCTGAAATAACTCAATATGGCTTTAGTTCGATACAGATTTTATTTGGAGGCAGTGAAGAAAACTAACATGCTTCACAGGCTCTCCTTGCCAATCTAGCAACACCTAGTTTGATGTCAAGGAAAGAGTGGACACTTGGGAAAACTGGAACAGCATTTCCATAATAAAATAGCTTCAATGATAGGGAAGTATTTCTGTAACCCTAAACTCTACAATGTCTTTTTGAATAGGTATTTATTTACTGTAAACTAACACAAAATTAAGCAAGATGGAAAGTGATGCCAATAAATATTTGCTTACAAGCAGTTTATTTATTTAGCAAATATCTAATGAGTGTTAGGTACTAGAGACACTAAAGAGGTAAAATCAGGCCCTGATATCAATGGTTGTCCAAGTTTATAAGAATAGCTATATTTTAAATGTTACCTAGAAGATAACTTCACTTAATATGTTACAGTAACATTTCAACTTCTGCTGTTAGATATTTGGAGAATATGAATATAGAGGGAAGCCTATGCGACCCTTATAGTGCATCAGAAATATATAAATAATAAGTAGTAAGATATAAATGAGGAAAAGGGAGGGAAATAGAGCCAAACCATTCTCTTTCACTTTCTCTCTCTCTCTCTCTCTCTCTCTTTTTTTTTTTTTTTTTTTTTTTTTTTTTTACAGATGCAGCTATTCATGTTTAGGCACATTTGTATAGGATGTAAGAACGATAAACAATGTCATACTCTACCATCAACAGCAATGAAATGGGAATTAAGGTATGAAAGATCTCTGAGTCTCAGTTTCCTCATCTGTAAAGTGAAAGTGGCAGGTCTATGTGATTTCTCAGATATGCATATATACTGAAAACTACTAAGGATAAAGAAAACTGATTTTATACCCATGAATATTCAGAGCTACTGAGATACAACCATAAGGTAAAGAGAATAAAATAATCTCTAAAAACCAGACAATAAAATCCATCTCATTTATCTATTGCCACATCCCATCATAATAAGACTGTATTCATTCTGCTATTTGCAATGCATTTATACTATATAGGATGAAAGCATTTCATCATATACTGTTTCCTTCCAAAGAATTATAAACTTGATTTTAAGTTTTCTGCTTATTTGAAAATGAGCTAGAAAATCACCCCCAGTAATCATGGCCCAGAGTCTTAACTTTTAGATAATGGAGAAATATCACTACCTTAGCATATATGTTCTGTGCATAAAATCACCCAAACCACATCTTCCTGAAACCTTGAAATTGTGGGAGAATCATCTGAGCAGTCTCCCTCAAATGGAGAGGGAAATAAACAGTGCTATTTCTGAACCAAGTGAATTTTCTTTAAAACAATCTTTCTGGAAACAAGCAACAAAACTAAAAGACAACCTTCTGAATGGGAGAAGGTATTTGCAAATGAGATTTCCAATAAAGGGTTAGTATCTAAAATATATAAAGAACTGATACAACTCAACACCTTTCCTTTTAAGGACAAGGAAAAAATTGATTTTATACCCATGAATATTTGTAGCTAGTGAGATACAACCATAAAGTAAAGAGAAAAAAAACAATCTCCAAAAACCAGACAATAAAATCTATTGCTTTTTTGAACATTATTCAAAAAAATGAATAATGCAATTAAAAATGGGCAAAGACATAAACAAACATTTCTCCAAAGAGGACATACATATAGACAACAGACACATGAAGAGATGCTTAACATCACTAATCATCAGGAAAATGCAAAACCACATTGAGATATCATCTCACAGCTGTCTGAATGGCTAAAATTAAAAACATAAGAAACAACAACAAGTCCTGGCAAGAATGTGTAATAAAAGGAATGCTTGTGCACTGTTAGTGGGAATGCAGACTGGGGACGCCACTCCAGAAACCAGTACAGAGATTCCTCAAAAAGTTAAAAATAGAACTGTCCTATAATCCACTAATTGCACTACTGGGTATTTACCTAAAGAATACAAAAACACTGATCTGAAAGGATATATGCACCCCTATGTTTATTGCAGCATTGTTTACAATAGCCAAATTATTAAATCAGCCCAAGTGTCCATTAAGAGATGAATAGATAAAGAAGGTTTGGTGTATATTATGCTACATGAAATAAGTCAGTCAGAGAAAGACAAATACCATATGATTTCACTCATATGTGGAATTGAAGAAACAATACAAATAAAGGGTGTTGGGGAGAGACAAAGCAAGAAACAGACTCTTAACTATAGAGAACTGATGGTTACCAGAGAGGTGGGTAGGGGGATGGGTGAAATAGGTAACAGGGATTAAACAGTACAGTTATCATGATGGGCACTGAGCAATATACAGAATTGTTGAATCACTGTATTGTACACCTGAAGCTAATATAATACTATATGTTAACTATATTGGAACTAAAATAAAAACCTTACCAAAATAAAAAAAATAATAGAAAAGGAATGGGTTGTGGAATGAGCATTGTAATTTGAAAAACAAAACAAAACAAAACAGAAAAAAAAAAAACAGTAAAAACACATCATCATATGCAAATCTCTGCTGTTGGGCTCACTCACAGGAGGTCCGTGACAGTCATCCAGAAATATTTCCAAAATTCTCAAATTGCCAAGTCATTCTGATACATTCTTAACCCATACCCTACCTTCCAAATATTCTACTCTAATTGAAAAACATTCATTTAGAGACATCCAAATAAAATCAATGACACATCATTAATGACTATAATATCTAAAAACACCAGTTTTGATCCTTGATTTTCAGAGAAGCCATGCATCAAATTTGTGTACATATATATCCTGGATGTTTACAAAGTTTGGGAATACTGAATTTGGAATAGTGTGGTAAATTCCTGTTAGCAAGCTAGATCAGACAAAACTATCCTGCTAATAGTGCTTTGGTAAGTGGGTATGTTCATTTCTCCTCCACCCCCTCTCTCTGCAGTTGAAGACACTATGGTAATTTAAGAAATCTTCTAAAGCAATCACCATTAGAACTGACAAAACTTCCCTAGAGGAACAAGAATATTGGTCGCCAAATTGCCTAGTATCAAAATATTAGCACTGTAGAAATATCGAAAATCTAATGTCTCTATTTCATTTTTTAATTAATATTTAGACAAAAAAAGAGTAAAGGGTTGAAAAATAAAAAGGTTCGTACAGGCTACAACATATGAAGGATAAAGAATGTTGGATCTTCAGTGTCCATTGTATCTGTCTATAATGTTTAGAACCTGCCAAAAATACTCTATTGTAAATTCAGTCATTCAACAAATATGTATTGATCACTAACATCACAAATATGTATACATCACTAACCTATGTAATTGACACTTTTCTGGACACTGGAGTTATCTCTTCTACTTTTGCCTCCATTTTTGTCTATCTCTAAAAAATTTTTCATTATTTAAAATCCAGAACCATACATGAGTTTATATTCTCAATAAGTGTGATAATACCAAATTTTTCCATAATATATTTTGCAACGTCAGTCATACCCCAAATAGTCTATACAAAGATGATGTCTAATTCCCTTCTTCTCTAAATTGGCAAAGATCAAGGATCATCTATTTTAAAGTTAATATCTTTGCTACAACAATGACCGTCTTAGTTCCTTGATGCAATTAATAATTGAGCAATTTTCTTCTAAAAACAAAAACAAAAACAAAACTCAACTCATTAGAAGTTTTTAGATAACAATGTTGTTCTCGCCAGTTAATTTGTTCTGGCTTTTGTAGAATAGAAAATAAGAGTGGGTAAGTATGAGTTGTAGTCAGTATTCTAAAGGAATAAATTTTATTGACTTTGACAAAACTCTTTGTTTTCTGATAATTTGAAAAGCACTATTTCTCAATCATGTGACAACATTTTTCTTCCTGTATATACCTACTTAGAAAAGTCTGAGAGTTTTTAGATAAGAGGACATAATTAGGTTAAAGCAAAATCTGTTAACCCAAATTTCCCAGTGAGACCTTTACCAATTCACTCTTGCTCCTAGATTTTGAAACTCTTCTATTTCTTCCCTTAAATTCCCTGGATGCATTTCAAATGAATTTGGAAACAAGATAACGAAAGCAGAAGCAATCTCCTTGAGAAGGCTCAAAAACAATTAATATGGAATTAATTGCCATTTTAAAATATTTTCAGATCACAAATCAATATTTGTAAATGGTAAGGGATTGGGAATTCTACACTGGCATAAGAATGGAAGGTTATGAGTTAAATCACTATAGGCGGTGAGGGGAAAGTTTTTTGAAGCAGGAGTATTTTTCCCAGATTTTGCTTAGCCTTGATAGAATACCCATATACCTGATAGAATACAAAGTCTCAAAATAGGGGTAGAGATAAGTTATCTGTAAATCCACAGACTGCAACCAACTAGTGCATTCCATTTTCAGTAACCCTCACTCCTTCCTCTTACAAAACTAAATCAGAAAATTCAGGAAGAGACTGGAGTACATATTTTGAGAAAACTCTACAGATTCACTTTTATTTTACCAATGCTTTATTCTAATTTTTCGTCTATGTTTACATGAAAAATTGGCATATCCTAGGCAGAATGATATTTTAAAATACACAGATGCTGCAAATAAAACATCTCATGGCTGTTCAACAGAAACATAAGGCCACTGAAATATATTAATTTGTCAGTACACATGTAAATGTGGCTAAGCAAAAATTTGGCAGAGGAACAGCATTCTCACAAAGAAAATATAACACAGTAAAACATAAACACAATTAAATGAACCAAATTATAACCCATCAGTAGATGAGAGAGGCGTGCCATTGACTATGTCTGCATGGTAACTATACAATCAATTTTCTGGCTTATTAGACGAAATATGCACAAAGCTTTTGGACAATTAACTGTATATTAGAATCCCATTAATTTAGCCAACATTTATTGAATACCTATCATATTTCATGCATTATGATAAACACTGGCATTACAAAGATGAAAACAGGCATGGTCCACACAGTCAAGAACCTGCCATCTTAAGTCATTTCTTTACTGCATAGGTTTAGACGTTTTATAGATTATCTAATATTTCTTAAAATCAACAAAAGCCTGATACAGCATGATTTGTCTACGCTCTGTGATGTTCTTGCCTTACACGTGTACATAAGTATGTAATCCACTTTATACTCTGTGATACTTTAGCAATACATAGACAGTAAAACTGTATTTCATTTTTAAATGTCTCATTAGTTAATTCTTTTATTCAACAAATATTTATTCAGGAATTATTCCTTACCACATTCTGTGCCAGTAACTAGAGGCAGCAGTGAAATATCAGTGCATTTCTTATTTTTCAGATCTGTAATTTTGTGTTTATTCTTCTCCCAGTAACAACACTCCTAGAGTCTCCCATCTGGACAGATTACTTGCTTTGTTTTCCTACTGTTAGTCTGCAATTCTCTTGAGAATATCTAGACTTCTCTCATCTTCATCAACGTATTTGGCTTGATCTATTCCCTTCCCTTTCTAATCTGACACACTGACATATACTAATCAATGAAATCTCTCACCCCTCCATGTAATAGTGGTGCATTGATGCAATGTCCTTCTAGAGATCATGTAGTTAAACCAAAGTGACTCTAATGATAGGGATCCCAAACCCTGAGACAGACAATTTGAGGAGATGATTGGACTGAATTCATAAATAGTCACCTACATACCTATGCAGGGATTATGCCTGTAGCCACCTGCTGTTAAATGTTGTGAAAAGTATTTTGATATTTAATTGCATTGCTCATCTCACAGTGAGATGCGCCCAGTGTGATGCGCACACCTTCTGTTTTAGAAATTTAGGTGTAGTCCTTTGATTGATGAGTATAATCACTTCATAACAGGAGTTTGTTTCCTCCATCCTTCATCCTGTTGTGTCCTGCTAATCAGGTACTAATATGAGTAGAGGACATTCGTCCTCAAGACTGCTTTAACAGCGTCTGGTTTAAATACACAGTCATTCTAGTTTGCAGTCAGACTAAGCCAGTAATCAGGAATACTTTCTACCACCTGTGACAAATTTCAGTTTTCAAAATGAAGTTTATTTCAAGGTCATTCTGTAAGAAAAATTAACATTTATGTGCTAGGGACCGTGCTACTTCTTTATGTCTGCCATTTCATGTAGTTTTTGTTTGTTTTTTATTTTTATTTTTTTTATGGTTCTATGAGATAGAATTTATACCTCTGTTTTACAGATGAGGAAGCTGATGAAAAGAGGCTAACTAAATCTTTGGCCATGGTCAGATCACTAGCAAGTGTAGAAAACTAAGATTGGAGCAAGTGGAACAGATATCAATGGTATCAG
Organism: Lynx canadensis; assembly: GCF_007474595.2. Taxonomy (NCBI): domain Eukaryota; kingdom Metazoa; phylum Chordata; class Mammalia; order Carnivora; family Felidae; genus Lynx; species Lynx canadensis. Next base: position 141,649,801 of record NC_044304.2, on the reverse strand, counting down.
AAATAGACTATGACCAAAAATATACCTGCCACCACTTATCACTATGATTCAAAGTCCACCTTTAGTAAGTCATCGTTCAGAGCTCTAAAGTTATTTTACTTGACCTCTTTTTTTTTCATTTTAGAAGATTTATGTATATATATATATATATATATATATATGCATATGTAAATATATATACATAAGTGGTGGCAGGTATATATACATATATGGGTGTATATATGTGTGTGTGTGTGTGTGTGTGTGTATATATATATATATATACATAAATCTTCTAAAATGAAAAAAAAGAGGTCAAGTAAAATAACTTTAGAGCTCTGAACGATGACTTACTAAAGGTGGACTTTGAATCATAGTGATATATGTATATATATCCCTAAAAGAAATAATGCCTACAGGGTGCCTGGGTGGCTCAGTTGGTTAAGCATCTGACTTCAGCTCAGGTCATGATCTCACAGTTTATGAGTTCCAGCCCCGGGTTGGGCCCTGTGCTGACAGCTCAGAACCTGGAGCCTGCTTCAGATTCTGTGTCTCCCTCTCTCTCTGCCCCTCCTCCACTCACACTCTGTCTCTCTCTCCTTCAAAAATAAATAAACATTAAAAAAAATTTTAAAGAAATAACGCCTAAAGATTTTCACCTAAATATTATTGAATATTCAGAAATCTCTACAGGGATACATTGCCTTTATGACTTTATTGCCTTATGTTTAATTTCACTAAATCTAAGATGCCATCAATTGTAAAATGTACCAACTTTGTGTTACCTACCACAGAGAAAAAAGTGCCAATTAGTCATGACAATTGTGATGATTTTCTTATCACATTGACTTAACATCACACCTCTAATTTTAGAGATGCTAAAATGTGAAAAATGCACTACTTAAAATTAACAAAATAGTGTAGACACTTTGAATATGAAGAAAATAAAATAAGATAGATTTTAGAGTATCACTGAAGACTAACTTTACCTGCTCTACCATCTAATGAAGATTTTTTAAATTGCTGGATGATTACTTAAACTGGTGTGGAAAACTATAATTTAAATACCCGTGCTATTGCAGAATTAGACTATGCACAGTCATTAAGTTCAGAAGAATGTCGCTGCTATAGTTATGATGGTAATTAAGAAAATACTAATTTAATATCTACTGCTTATTACTTTGTCCTTTGCGATGTAAAGGGAAAGTAAAAGACACAATGTTCCATGCTTCTCAGACTTTTAAATGAGGGGAAAATGAGGAACTATGTTTGAGTTTAAGTGGGTAAATAGAACATATCTGCATTCTAATCTCACTCTGAGAACATTTCTGTATTCAGCTCAGACACAACCATCATTGCCAACCTTGTTCCAAGAATGCCTCGTCACTGCTTGAGTAACTTGCAACATTCTCTATGGGCTCTCTCTTACAATGATAGACTTACCACATGAACCATCTGAGCAAGGTTAACATGAGTTACTTAGTACAGAACTTTATTTTCTGTTTTTATATATTATCCACCTGCCTTTAACAAGTAAGCAAACATCAGAATAGTTGGTAATAAAAATATTATAAGCCTTATAGTTGGAGTTGAATTTGAATCCCTTTTTTTCAAATTTGATTTTTTTTTAAGTTGTAAGATACAAGAAACTAGAGAGATAACACACTTTTTAGTGGGTATTCAATATATATTGGTTTCCTACATACCCACACTTTGTAAAGAGAACGTTTGGGTTGATCTCTTTTAGGAGACCCTGCAGTTTGACGGTTTGGAACACTAGCGATGAATAAAAGAGGACTCAATTATGGTGGCTGATGTTGAAAAGAAAATAAATAACACATAACCTCCGTGGGGAGCCTAAGCTAGATTTTATATTTCTCAGAAGGTGTAAAAGCTATTTATTAATATACACAATTTGCTGCAAAGGGCTCCTGTTTAATGCTCACTTTTTGCATGCGTTCATCTTTCCCTCTTGTTTTTCTTTCCCTACCACTGATCTTTTCAATCATTTCTTCTTTTTTTAATTGAAGCACAGGTGACACACAGTGTTAAATTCGCTTTAGGTGTACAACGTAGCGATCAGACAAGTCTATACGTTATGCTGTGCTCACAAGTTTAACCACCATGTGTCACCACACAACACTACTACAACACCATTGACTATCTTCCTTGGGCTGTATCCCCTGCCATTTCTCCTCCCTTTACTTTTTCTTCCTAACTGTGCTCCAAAGTCCATATTACTGGAACAGCTGTGGTTTTGTTAACCAGTGCCTAGAAGCATTTCCATTTATTTTGTCTCCTCACCTCAAGCTTTGCAAAAAATCCAAAGTGCAGACCATAAACCCCAATAGAGCCTTTTAGTTCTTGCCCCTATTGTGGAAAAAGCTAGAAGGTGTTTCTCCTAAATTGTCACTAATCTAAGGTTTTCTACTAAAATATAATGCAGCCAGCTTTCATTCAATAAATTACAAAATTCTAGACAAGTTTCAGTGCCCATTTAGAATCAGGTTAGATGAGCAAATATTCTTATTTGTTATTTATAGTCCCTGAGTTAATTTTTCAAAGAACTACCGTTTGAAGTCTTCCACAGGATCAGGATCCTAGGTAACCAGTTAGTCAACGTTTAGTAACAATTTTAAGCAACACATTCATTACGTAAGGATTCCACCAAACACACATCGTATGTGAAATATATCTATAAATATTTCATCTCTACATAGAAATTTTGTTATGACTTCTTACTTGGGTTTTGGACTACTCCTTATACTTTAGTAAATAAATAACTGCATATTCTTTACCCATATTTTAACTTCCACAGTTTCCATATTTTAACTCTATATTGAGGATGTAGAAAAGATCAATTCAGTGAAAATGTATAGTTCTGGACAATTTAAAAAAAAAAGCAACATCTGCATTTTTTGTTCTACTTTCAGTAGTTCAAAGCAGGCAGAACTTTGTACAATAATTAGTTTCAGGAAAGAAGTTTCAATTAGTAGACAAGAAAATGAAACACCTCAAATGCATCTTTCTGATGTTCATGGTTACTAGAGTTCCTACAATTATTTTGGTGTGATTAATTTCTCAGCACCAAACATCTGCTTTCAGAAAACTTAGTGAGTGTTTTCTTCATATTAGTTTTTTTCAGGATTCTTCAAAATTCTCCCATAAAGAGGTTATATTGTATATTCACCTAGCCCCATGGTTCTTGCTCTATTTTCTCCTTACTTATATTCTCAGCAGGGAGCTGCTAATGTTGCCTAAAATATACAATAAACTGTTGTCAGCTGGCAGTCGAGTTAGTTCTATACCTGAAGCCGCTGTACTTGAAGCAACGTTGCAATTAATACGAAATTACACTGACAGATTTTATTAAATATATTTACTCATCATAAACCCTCCTGGATCAATTAATTGTTGTGAAACAGAACTTCTAACTTTAAGGAAGTCCCATACCAAAAGACAACAGTATCGTATTTCAAACGCCTATCTTTTTCTTTTAAAAAAATAGGAGCACATTTCCTATGGTCAGATTTATAAGGCCACACTCTGAGGTAAGCTCTTACCTTACCTAAATTCTTAACAGATTCCCCACACTGGCAGGGTAGGCTGACTGTGAATCCATTCTACACTCCTGTCCCTGAGCACTGCATCATGACACTATAAAGGGAAGAGTTGATCTCACAGAAGTATTTTCAAAGCAAAACAAAGTAGTTTAGAAGCATTGACTCATTCAATCACCTATTCTACAGATGAGAAACTGAAGATCCTTCCCTACGGTCCACAAGTGACCTCTTTCCTATTGGCTTCTCTTCATTTACGGAAATACGTTTGAAACCGGGTATTTTCATGTACAGTATTTTTTTTCTCAGAGAAATATTTTTCAACCTTTCCCACATGGGAATTTTCATACCTTGGGAGAGTCTGAGGATTTTGACCTAGCTTAAGATTAAAATTAATATATTTTATTAATTATGAAATTGATCATTTTTAGGTAATAATAAAGGGATTTCCAATCTCTGCCAGACATTTTATTTTATTAGACATTGAGGATCCAGAGATAAATAAATATGGTTCCCTTTATCTGAAAGATCTTGCAGTACAGTGGGGAAAGAAAAATAATAAATAACTGTAACTCACTATACTGATGTCACAATAAAGGTGCATATAACATGCCAGAAAGCACAGAAGGTGGACAGACCATTTGCCAAACAAACTTAGAGTAACTTTATATCTGATCATTCTTCCTTCTGATGCTGCTTGCCTTGTAAATAAACACTATTTAAGTCCTGGTATTTTAAAATTGATGTTTTTGGTACTGTGCTATATGACATTTCATCAAACAGTTTATTGAATCTATAATATATAGCACATTGATTCCTAGTACTCCCTTATCTAAAAAATCCATCATTACATTAAAGAAAAAGATAACAGTAGTTTTTTTATAAGCTTTCTTTAATAAATTTGTGATACCGGCCACTTTTTAGCGTCTTATAGCAAAAGTATTTCTTGGGTCATAAATTTAAATCAGTCTGTAAATCATGTAACTAAACTTTGTGAAAACTTCTAGACTTTTGAACCATATTCATTCCAGAGTGGGAAAAGCTTCACTCTAAATTATGCAGGGACTAACTAGAACCTAAAAAAGAAGTTGAATAGTTGTTTCTAGTAAAAGTGTGATAACACAACTCTTAGGGAAGTTCTTATCTGAGCTCTTATCTTAGTAGATCCCCTAGGAACTCACTGGCCTTTTGATTTTAAATGTATAATTGTTGGAGAACAAGAATCGGGAGGCACCATAGGAATGTCCTGAAGGAAAGGGACAGAGAAGAAACTGAAAGCAGTTTCATTCCCAGGAGGAAGGCCACGGGACTGCTGTTCTCTCCAGAAGGACATCACAAGGGTGCCAGGTCTGGAGATAAGAATGCTTTGTCTGGTGCCAGATATACTCATGACCCAGTATGGAATACAGTGCGGGTGGATGACCTGTCAGGATGCCAAATACTATGTTGTATGTGCTTGCTGTTATCAGACAAATTCCAAAAACAAAAGAGGCTTAAGCCAGGGGACCGATGCTTCGGCTCCCGGAGAGTCTTGGCCCCTGCTTTTCAATTCTCTCATCACCGCACCTTTAGGACCTGTCTCTCTCTATATAATAATGAAAATTATGACAAGAAATATAAAACCAATTAAGAAACTAATTAATACATTGAGTTTTCCATAAAATTTCACAAACACATAAGTCAATTAGTCCTCAGAAAATTCCTATGGAGTAGTTAATATCCCCACATTGAATATGTGGAGACTGATATTCCGAAAGCTTAAGAGCACACTATAAGTAGACAGCCTAAACAGGACTTCAAAATCTACTTCTCTGAAATTTCATAGTGGCATATTTCCTAATCCAAGTTATAGTATTTAAAAAATTTTTCTAGGGGCGCCCAGGGGGCTCAGTCGGTTGAGCGCCCGACTTCGGCTCAGGTTACGATCTCACGGTCTGTGAGTTTGAGCCCCACATCGGGCTCTGTGCTGACAGCTCAGAGCCTGGAGCCTGTTTCTGATTCTGTGCCCCCCTCTCTCTCTGCCCCTCCCCTGCTCATACTCTCTCTCTCTCTGTCTCTCTCTCATCAAAAATAAACAAACATTTAAAAAAAAATTTTTTTCTAGACATCTCCATTTATACTTAAGTATATAACACACAATTATGACTATAAGCTTCATTATGCTAAAATAGTTATAAAATAAATTAGGCATGATTAAAGATTGGTATAGTTAATTAGCAAAGTCACACGAAGAAAGGAAACAGACTGTAGGGTTAGAATCGACTTAGTTCTGTCACTTCCTGTGTGACCTTGAGCAAATGACTTAAATTCTCTGAACTTCTGTTCTTATGTAAAATATACATAAAAATACATTGCACATAGTACATTTTAAGAAAAACTATCCTAGGAATTGATATTAAAGTTGTTACTATTATTTTTGATAGAGTAAAGCAACCCCAAAGTTCAATTTTAGGACATTATGCATTTATTTTGTCCATGAATAGCTAATTTATCAGTCTTCTCCTTATTTTTTAAAATGTTTTATGTATTTTTGAGAGAGAGAGAGGGAGAGAGTGAATGGGGGAGGGGCAGAGAGAGAGAGGGAGACAATCCAAAGCAGGCTCCAGGCTCCAAGCTGTCAGCACAGAGACCCATGCAGGGCTTGAACTCACAGACTGCGAGATCATGACCTGAGTCGAAGTTGGACACTCAACCAGCTGAGCCACCCAGGCACCTTGAGTCTTTTCCTTCTAAATGACAATAATTTCTTAAAGAGAGTTTACCTAGAGACTTGTCTATAATGTTTTCTGGGAGGTAGCTGTAATTAAAAATTTACATGAATCTTCTCAAATTTATAGTCAATTGGGAAGTTATCTGTCAACAGGCAAGGTAGCCATTATTTGAAAGACCAAGATCTAGGGACGTCTGGGTGGCTCAGTTGGTTTGGCAACCAACTCTTGACTTCCACTCAGGTCATGAACCCAGGGTTGTGGGATGGAATTTGGGCTCCGTGCTGAGCATGGAACTTGCTTAAGATTCTCTTTCTCTCTCCCCCACTGCCCTTCTCCACCACTTACATTCTCTTTCTCAAATTAAAAATGATGATGATGAGGGGCACCTGGGTGGTTCAGTGGGTTGAGCATCCGACTTTGGCTCAGGTCATGATCTCACGGTTTGTAAGTTTGAGCCCCACATCGGACTCTGTGCTGACAGTTGGGAGCCTGGAGCCTGCTTCAGATTCTGTGTCTCCCTCTCTCTCTGGCCCTTCTCCTCTCGAGTTCTGTCTCTCTCTCTCTCTCTCTCAAAAATAAACATTAAAAAAAAATATGATGACGATAAATACCAGATCTAAAAAATTGGGAACCACTAAGAAGTAAGTATAACATATTTTTTCCATACATTTTCCCCCAAATTTGCTCAGAACTAATCTGAGCTGGCATAAAAGAAAAATCAAGAAAATGAGAAAAAGCTTTAGTTAAAAGACTCAATAGCTATGCAGAGATTTTGGCAGTCTCACAGTTCTAACTAAAGTTATAAAAATTTGGGGTTCAGGGTTTTCCAAGGAGGACAGTCTATGGTAAATATGTAAGGTTTTCAGTTGAGATTCCCAAAAGGCAACCTCCTAGTATAAGACAAACTGGAATTAGAACAGCACTCAGAAATTCTGAAATTGTTTCAATCCATGTCTGGATAAGGGTGATTTCTTTGCCTATTGAAAGGAAATTAAATCATCTCTAGAGGAAGAAACCATCACCTGGTACCTCTATGAGTTTTTCCTAGAAAATAGTGGCATTCACCAAATCTCTCTCTCTAACACACACACACACACACACACACACACACACACACACACACACACACCAAAAGCCAGATGATAGAAAAAGATCCATAGGTAGTCCATTTATATATTATAAGAATCAGACAAGGACTTTATAATAACTATAACTAATGTATCCAGGAAAATAGATGAGATGAGGAATTTTACCAGCAAACTGAATTCATTAAAAACAATCTATTGAAAATTCTATAAAGTTAAGTATGCAATAAGTTAAATTATAAATTTAAGAGATATCTTAAGAAATAATTAGACACTGCACTAAAGAAGATTAATAACTAGGAGACAGGTCAGTAGAAAAATTAATCTATTGGGGCGCCTGGGTGGCGCAGTCGGTTAAGCATCCGACTTCAGCCAGGTCACGATCTCGCGGTCCGTGAGTTCGAGCCCCGCGTCGGGCTCTGGGCTGATGGCTCGGAGCCTGGAGCCTGTTTCCGATTCTGTGTCTCCCTCTCTCTCTGCCCCTCGCCCATTCATGCTCTGTCTCTCTCTGTCCCAAAAATAAATAAATGTTGAAAAAAAAAATTAAAAAAAAAAAAAAAAAAAGAAAAATTAATCTATTGAAGTACAAAGTTGGAAAAACATTTAAATACGTAACAGAGAATGAGTCATATGGACACACTGAAAATACCTCACATGCATGAAATTAGAGTCGAAGAAGGAATAGAAAGAATATTTAAAGATATACTGGACAGGGAATTTTCCAAGATGGATAAAAACTAGCCAGCAACCTCAAACAAACCTAAAAGATATCAAAAGCCCTGAGATGAAGGAGGATAAAGAAAAAACAGCCTATGGGGTGCCTGGGTGGCTCAGTCAGTTAAGCGGCCGAGTTCGGCTCAGGTCATGATCTCACGGTCCGGGAGTTCCAGCCCCGCGTCAGGCTCTGTGCTGACAGCTCAGAGCCTGGAGCCTGTTTCAGATTCTGTGTCTCCCTCTCTCTGCCCCTCCCCTGTTCATGCTCTGTCTCTCTCTGTCTCAAAAATAAATAAAACGTTAAAAAAAATTTTAAAAAAAGAAAAGAAAAAAGAGCCTAGGTACATGAGCTGTCCACCTGCTGGACAAGAAAAAGAGAAAAATGTAAAAGAAGATAAAAGGGTAAAAAGGACATGTTCGCTTCAAAGGAGTGACAGACAATAAGACTGACAGCTCACTGAGCAGACATGATGCAAGTTAGAAGACAACGAAATGATGGATTTAAAGTATGAAAAAAAATAAATGCCAACCTAGACTCCTTCCTCCAATGAAAGTATCCTTAATAAAACAAAGGTGAGAGAAAGAAATTTTCAAATAAATAACATCTGAGAAAAGTCATTTCAAGGACAACTGTACTAAAAGATATAATAAAGTAGCTCTTCAGAAAGGAGAAGCATAATAATGCAACAGGAGAAATAAATTTCTAAAGTGTAGAAATGAGGGTAAATCTAAATGAATGCTGACTGTCCTGATAATAATATCTTGTGGAGTTTGAAGTGTGTGTGTGTGTGTGTGTGTGTGTGTGTATACATACACACATATTCATATCATACATATGTACATGTATTTGTATGTATAGACCAATATACACATAAAGTATGCATGTATATGTTTCTACATGCAATATGACAACAATGGCACAAAGCTCAGGCGGTAGAAAAATAAGCCTAAAATGTGTAAGTTTATTGTATTCTCTAGGAAATGGCAAAAATATTAATAAGCTGTAGGCTGTTGAATCCTCTAAAGATTTCACTTAAAGAATAATAAATATAGGTACATAATTAAAAAGCTAATAGAAAGATTAGAAAATATTTTAAAATAATATGATCACTCCAAAAAAATTAAGAATGGAGAAAAAAAAAACAAAGCCAAATAGAAAAGTAGGAAAAACAGGTAAACTAACAGCTTTAAATTCCACATGCATCAGTACTCCCATTAATTATATGAAATTTAAATTGAATAAATACTCAAAATTTCTTTACAAGATTATCAGGCTGGGGCTCCTGGGTATCCAACTCTTGGTTTTGGCTCAGGTCGTGATCTCATGTTTCGTGAGTTCGGGCCCTGTGTTAGGCTCTGCACTGGCAGTGCGGAGCCTGCTTTGGATTCTCTTTCTCTCCCTCTCTATGCCTCTCTCTCTCTAAAATAAATAAACAAACAAACAAAGAAATAAATGTCAGGCTGGATAGAAAAACAAAACCAGGGGCGCCTGAGTGGCTCAGTCAGTTGAGCATCTATCTGACTTCAGCTCAGGTCATTATCTCACAGCTTGTGAGTTTGAGCCCCGCATGGGGCTCTATGCTGACGGGTCAGAGCCTGGAGCCTGCGTCAGATTCTGTGTCTGCCTCTCTCTCTGCCCCTCCCCTGCTCATGCTCTGTCTCTCCCTCTCTCTCTCTCAAGAGTAAACATTAAAAAAATAATAATAATAACTGTATACTGCTTAAAATGGACACACATTAAATATGAAAAGAAACAGGAAGTTTGTAAGAAAGGATGAAAATACATGCCACACACACAAAGGCTACCAGAAAACAAAAATAGAAGCAGCTAATACTAATATCAGACAAATACACATCAAGGTAAGGAGGAAAATGAAACATATTCCATAATGATTCAGGGTTCTCTAGAGAAACAGAAACAATAGGACCTATGGATCAGTCGATCCATTAAGAGACTTATAAGAAATAGACTCATTCAGTTATGAAGGATAATAAGTCTCAAGATCTACCACTGACAATGGTGCAGTTCCATTCTGAAGGCCACAGTAGTGGGGGGAGGGGGCGGGCGAAAATACTCATCTCTCAGGTCCAGGACAATCAGGCAGAAGTAGTTTCTGTTGCTCTGGGGAGGGTCTGCCTTTCTGCCCTACTCAGACCTTCAAGTGACTGGAAGAGAGCCACCCACGTTGGGGAAAAGCAATGTGCTTTAACTCAGTCTGTCACCTGAAATGTGAGCCTCATCCAAGATACCCTCACAGACATACTTCCAATATCATTTGACCAAAGAACTGGGATTCTATGGCCCAGCCAAGTTGACAGGTAAAATTCATCATCACAGAGATGAAAAGATAACTCACCTGAAAGACATAACAATCCTAAGGATGTGTGCCTCCTGAGGTTGGGCGGGGGCACAATTGGCTAGAAAGCCTAAAAGGCAGAGACACCAGATAACTGTGCCAAAGGTGCAAAATAAGCAGTGAAGAGGTTGCTGCATATAAGGCATCACTTACACCTCCAGAGGTTGCTCATGGTAAAGGAGGCAGATGTGAGCCTTTCCTGTGGATCAGGAGAGAACATTCTCTTAGAGGGAAAATGATAATGATAGTGAATATTACATCCTTCCATGGTGTGGATAGATGGATGGATGGTGGATAGATATAATTTACTCTCAGCAGCTCTGTGAAGTCAGTTCTATTTATTATCATCCCATGTTCAGATGAGGAGACAAGCAAAAGATGTTAAGTAGCCGGTCTAAAGTTACACGACTAGTAAGTGGTAAAACCAGGTAGGATTTGAACTCAGGCAGCCAAGTTCCAGAATTCCTTTAGCCCCACACTATGTAACATAAACAGAAAAGCCTAGGTAAAGCCGACCTCCAGAAAACTAGGAGATACGTAGGAGGAAGGGTAGGAACCGATCCGAGAAAGTATATCCCCATATCATAGGAACCTAAGAGAGAAAAAAACTTTAAACACCTACCAAGCTCAAAACCAGAAAGCCAGCTTGGTAGCGTCAAAAGAGTAAATTTAATTGACCTCCCTCTTGGCTTTTATCTCTTCTGTGTTTCCCCAGTTTGACCCTAGAGAGATTTGGAACTTAGTGTTTCTGGCAATAAAATATTACCTGCTTTAGGTTTCCATTATTCACCCACAACAGTTTTTTTTTTAATGGACTCACATTTTGAAAAACAGCTTAACGTGTATTTGTCAGATTATTCTCTTATGCTGATTTCACTCTAAGGATTCACACTATTACGTGCAGCTCATTATAATTTGCAAATTTCTAGCCTCACTGGGTGTGTGTCCTCAGTTACAAGAAGGATCAGCTGCTTATATTTAGAAACATAGGATAAATGAGAAGAGACCACAGATTAGTTGTTCTGTTTTTCTCTTAACAGTTTTTTCCTTGCCAAATCAGTTAAGTAAACAAGCTGTAGTTTCCATTCTAAAAATAAAAAAAAAAAAACATGCATTTACGCTTGCCCAAATGTGTTTTCCTTTTCATACATAAAAGAAAATACTCAGAGGATTTAATTATAACAAGACGTTGACATTTGTGACATCAATATGATAGGTTAGTTAATGTTTGTGTGCTTTCTCTAAACACAGAAACAAACAGAAGTATCTAGCAAGCCAGCCTGAATGCTGTACTACAGCTGACAAGCTGGAAATTTGCCATATGGATACTATTATAGTTGCAATTAGCTGGCAACTCTTGGACAAAAAAAAAAAAAATGCTGTTATTCCTTATAGAACTTTTCAAGGCAGAGCAGAAATATTGGAAAAATTAATATAGTCTTATGGAGGTGATAACTGTTACAGGAAAAAAAATGTTAATAGCAACCTGTGTTGCAAAACAAGAATCCATGAATGAGGGCCTAAAATATCACTCTCAAAAGGATAATCCTGAAGACTCCCAAAGGCTATTTTCACAGTAGTCTAGATCACATTAGATGTAAGGTCCCCCCCACTATCTGAAAGTACAGTTCCCATGAAACCTTTTGTAAACCGCAGTGGCCTAACGTGAAGAAGAAACTACCTTTAATTTACAGTTGACCGTTGAACAACATGGCTTTGAATTGTGCACGGCCATTTATAGGCAGATGTTTTCTTTTTATAAATACAGTGCAGTTCTGTAACTGCATTTTCCCTTATGATTTTAACATTTTTTTCTCCAGCTTACTTTATTGTGAGAAGACAGTATATAATACATACAACATACAAAAATGTGTTAATCAATTGCTTATGTGATCAGCTCAGCTACCAGTTAACAGAAGTCTATCGAGTTTTGGAAAGTCAAAAGTTACATGAAGATTTTCAACTGCATGGGGGTCAGTACCCCTAACCCTGGTGTTGTTCAAGGATCAACTGTATGTGGAAAAATTTTTGAGCATTCCCAGGCCCAGAAAAAGTGTTGCTGATACCTTCAGATACATCTTGCTCAGGGATACAGTAAATAAATTGAAATAAACACGGATGTTCACAGACGTGGTTCAAAATGATGGTGGCTTGATGCTGAGATGCTGAGTGTACTTCCTAGGGAAGGAGCGAGGTGTAGCTACTGTTGTTGCTGGGGTACACACCGCCTCTATATAACTGCCCACTTGAAAGTTATTTTCAATTGTCACTTTTTTCTGTAAAAGCAAAAATTCTCTTCGGATTTCCATTGGTTAGCAAAAACAGGTACTAATGTAGGTCTTTCATGAAAGCAAAGTGGTGTGATATGGAACTTTTGAAAAGCAGGGAATACCTGCATTTTAACTTCAAAGTTCAACTGGGGGGAGGTGCTAGGAAGACAAAGACCAGAAAGATCTCTTTGGTAAATGATTCAAGAATATCAGCGGGGTGGGAGGGGGGGGGGGGGTGCCTGGGTGGCTCAGTGGGTTAAGCCTCCAACTTCGGCTCAGGTCACAATCTCCCGGTTCTTGAGTTCCAGCCCCAAATGGGACTCTGAGCTGACAGCTCAGAGCCTGGAGCTGGCTTCAGATTCTGTGTCTCCCTCTCTCTCTGCTCTCTCCCCCACTAATAAACATTAAAAAAATAATAACACAAAAAAATAAAGAATATCACTAGGGATATTGAGAACAAGGATTTTCCAAAGGAAGAATTTTCCAAATCCTCATCGGAACACCAACTAAGAAATTATATTTTACCTAAAATCTGCTAACTCTATTAACTTTTTCATCGAAGTTTTCTCACAGAGAATAATTTTTTTAAGTGCACTTCGCAGTTTTTCCTGCTTCTGAAGACAGCCCTAAAGGGAGCTAATAAATCCTGTTTAAAATTCAAATTGTGCTTCTAAAATCAGGAATTGCAGAGATTTCCTTTACTGATAGGATGAGGGAACTTGAGGCAAGCAGAGGTCAAAGTACAAGTTAGCAACCTCCCCCCCCTCTCCTGGTGGGACATGTACATATTCCTTGGACACTCCGCCAAAAACAAGAAAGGACCAAAAAAAAAACAAAAACAAAAACAAAAACGGTTAAACTGATGAGTCTCCACATGTTTAGCCGAAAAAGGCAATCCCATAAATGGCCTAAAGTCCAGGAACTCCCTACTGTCTTAATGTTAATATTTTGCTAGAGGGAAAAAACAACCTTACTTTGATGATAGCTAGCCCTCCAGTAAGTCTTAAGCATGTGCAAGTCTCTTTGGAAACTCCCTCTTGACTTTATCTCCCCCAGCTCCATAAAACGGTTACCCCCCTCCCCCCAACACTTGCAGTGCAGCTCTTTCTGTCCAGGGGTCCTGTCCCCTTGCTTTAATAAAATCACCTTTTTGCACCAAAGACATCTTCAAGAATTTTTTCTTGGCCGTCGGCTCCGGACCCCAAAACTCCACCAACACCCCAAAACTTCATCAAATAGATTCATAAAATGAAACAAATCAATGAACCTCATTCATCTGTCATGTTATATTCTTTTGCTCTTTCTCTGATCTCTATATATTGTTATGAAACAGTTACTTCCACTTAGATCCCTCTTAGTTCGATCTGAATCTCAGTTTAGACCTTCCTTTCTCTAGGAATCACTTCCTCTTTCAAATGTTGAACACTACTGGGAGAATCCTTGATTCTCCTCAAAATACAGGACTTGTGCAAAACACATTAGAAGAATCTAAATGTTTAATATCATCAAAATGCGTTTCCACAGTATCCTACATTTCTTCTCTTATAATACTTAGCATGCACCGTATTGAACTTGCTTATTTAATTTTTTTTCCTCGACTAATCTTATAAGCCCTATGAAAACAGAAGTCCTGCTTTTACTGTTCATTTTTATATCCACAGAGCTTAGTGCAAAGCCTGACACACAATGCGAACCCCATAAATATGGGAAAAGAGATGATAAAACTCAAATAAAGCCTACACAAAAATTCGCATTGTGAATTTCTAACTCAGGACAAATATTTGAACTTTAGATGGCAGGTAAAAATAAGAAGGCAACAAAATGGCCAGAAATCAGGGAGGGATGGTAGGTCTGAATCAAGTATTTAGAGGACACTATAAAAAATGTGAGCCACAGCGGCAAAACCTACCAATAGACAACATTTCCCATTTGAGGTGGGAAACAAAGGCAGAAGGAAAAGGCATATAGAATACATTTTCTTATAACCTGCAGCCCATTGACAAATACTTGAGGCTGGCAGAGTAAAACTTTCTCCAGGAACTCCCTGCTGTCTTAATGCTAATGCTTTGCTAGAGGGAAAAACAACCTTAGCTTGACAATATCTAGGCCTCCAGTATCCTGGGAGTCTTCTTTAGCATATGAAAATCTCACTGGAAAGTTCCTCTGGACCTTACCTCCCCCCATGTCCCAAGTATATAATCAGTCTCTCCTCATGGTCCCAGGGCAGCTCCTCCTGCCCATGGGTGTTGTCCCCATGCTTTAATAAAATCACCTTTTTTGCACCAAAGACATCTAAAGAATTCTTTCTTGTCTATAGACTCTGAACCCCCCACCCCTCCAAAAACCTCATTCCATTCACCATAAATAAGACGAAAATTGTACCAGTTCTTTTGTCACAATTAAAAAACAACTTAATGAAGCCATCTGTTTTGTGAAACAAGTCACCAAGGGGAAATACAAGAACTCAGGGCAAGGAAGTGGAGATAACAGAGAACATAACGTGTGAGCTGTTAGAATTTGGGAAAGAAGTAGAAGGAATAAAAACAATCACAGAAAAGACAAATTTTGAAGAAACACAAAGGAGAAGAGAAACTGGTGAAAATATGGTGACATAAAGAATACAAATTTAAGTATCCAACATAAAGCAATGGAGTAAACAAAGTTGAGGGGAATTAGATGTAATAAATACAAAAGACAGGCAAAATGAGCCAATAGGTGCACAGCTGAAGTCTCCATAGGAAAACGTGGAAAGAAAAATATCAATAATATTTAAATATTCAATTCCATAAATTTTTTGCTGAATACACATACTAGAAAAGCTAGATAAAAGTGACCCAGAATGATCAACACTGAACAATATCCTGGTCAATTATTGTTCCCGTGAACTTTCTTGAGGATCTTCTTAGGAAATTGCTGGAGAATTCATGAAAAAAAAAAAATGCCAGTCAGACTGAAATGATCTATTATAAAACTTAGGCTAAAATAATAATGGAGATTAAAGTGGTTTGACCATATAGTTTCTATTTCCATTGTTTTTGATTTCCTCGTGCATCTTTGATCTCTATCAGAAAAAAATTTTCCTTTGCCAGAATAAAACCCTTTTAGCATTGTCTTTGGGGCCCGGGTTACTGATGGCAAATGCACAGTTTTTGTGCATTCAAAAATTCATTTACTTAACTTTCATCCTCAAAGAAATTTTTCTCTCAATAAGAGATTTTCAGTTGGCATTTTGAAGTTACTATTTCATTATCTATGAGATCACATATTTTTCTAGCAAGAAGTCACCTGCCTGTGATCATCGCCACTTTCAAATTCATCTTTTTTTTTATTCAGCTACATATAACATTTTCTTATGAAAGGGCGGGCCTCGGCCGCCAACTCCATCTTGTTCTATGTCCTTCACCTAGACCACGCCTCCTCCCCTTGAGTAACCTCCCGCTCACCCGTTCAAACTTCCTGATCAAAACACACCCAGCGACCTGCTTAACAGGACTCCGACCCTTCCCCAGCCAATCGGCCGAGGCCACGACCCTTCCCCAGCCAATCGGCTGAGGCCACAGCCATTACCTCACCAACTGCCCCTAGGCCCCAATAAAACCTTTGTCCTTTTGAAACTCGCCCTCTCTCCCTGGTATCTCACCGCTGCGTCGGTGCAGGTAGGGGATTGAGCTCCAGCTAGCTCGAATAAAGGCTCTTTTGCTTTTGCATCGGACTCGGCTCCCTAGTGGTCTTTGGGGATCACGAATTCTGGGCATAACACTTATATTTTTCATGTTTTTTTAAAATTTAAATTCTAGTTAGTTAACATCCAGTGCAGTCTTGGCTTTAGGAGTAGAACCCAATGATTTATCTCTTACATATGACACCCAGTGCTCATCCCAAACAGTGCCCTCCTTAAGGCTTGTCACCCATTTAACCTCCCCTCCAGCAACCCTCCGTTTGTTCTCTGTATTTAAAAGTCTCTTATAGTTTGCCTCCCTCCCTGTTTTTATCTTATTTTTCATTCCTGATGGCTTCCCAGGGGAATTCTACCAGACATTTAAAGCAAGGTTAAAACCTATTCTTTTCAAACTGTTCCTAATAATAGAAATGGAAGGAAATCTTTCAAACTCATTCCATGAGGCCAGCATTACCTTGATTCCAAATCAGACAAAGACCCCACTAAAAAGGAGAATTACAGGCCAATATCCCTGATGAATCTGGAGGCAAAAATTCTCAACAAGATACTAGCAAATCAAATTCAACAGTATATTAAAAGAATTATTCACCATGATCAAGTGGGATCCATTCCTGGGTTGCCAGGCTGGTTCAATATTTGCAAATCAATCAACATGATACACCACATTAACAAAGGAAAGGATAAGAACCATAGGATCCTTTCAATAGATGCAGAAAAAGCATTTGACAAAATACAGCATCCTTTCTTATATTTTTCTTAATATCTCATACCATCTCTTCTCTTTCTCTCAACAAGCTTATTTACATTCGGATGCTCCACTCATGTACCATACACTCTCTTACTTATTTTCAGTCTTGACTTGTCCATGCTTATTCTGATATTTTCTTCTGACCTATTATTAGTTCACAAATGTTGTCCTCATCTGGATCTAATATGCTGTCAAATCTTTACCACTTTTGTCTAAATTTGGTTATCATATTTGTTAGTCCTAAAATAATTATGCTTTAGCCCAATAAACTTGTTATTTCAGGGTCTTTGATGAGTGTTTCTGTTGCCTGGGGGTTTTTTTTGTTTGTTTTTGTTGTTGTTGTTGTTTTTTTTTTTTTTTTTTTTTTTTTTTTGGTTTTCTTTCAATCAGTCTTTTCTCATGTGCCTTGATATCTCGGATATTTTTTATTTTGTTCCAGACATTGCATTTGCAAAATGGATTGTGTAACTAATTTTAGTTGGGGCCTAAGATGACATTAGCTTCTTCCGGAAGTTATTTATCTTATGTTTCTGCCAGGGGCACTATAAACATGGGATTGTCTTCATCTACTCCCAGAACTGGAAATGCTTCAGAGCTAACTTCAGTCTCCATTAGGCCTCTTTATACACACTTCACCCTCACTTTTAGCTTATCCTCTGAGACTTCAAATCTAGGCACATACCAGAGCCCAACTGACTTCATGGGACTGGGACTCTGATTTCCGTTCCCCCCAGAAGTCTGAAGTAAAATTAGGGTAGATTCTTTTCTGACATATTTCACAAGAAATAATTATAAGCAAAAATGTAATTGTAAAGAAAAACTATAAAAGTAGTGGAGAAAGCTATGGAGTTTCACATATAAACTTCACATATAAACCTGGAATAGAAAAGGATGTTCTAACCATCACTCAAAAGCCAGAGTCCTCAACGAAAAGATTGATAACTTACACTACATTAAAACACACACACACACACACATTCTACATGTCAAGAAATACCATAAATAAACCCAAAAGGCAACCCAGGAAAAATATTTGTAGCTCTATCACAAAGCACTACTCTTGTTAGAATATATTAGTTGATAAAAAATGAATTTTAAAAATGAAAATTAGGCAAAAGTTATGGAAAGGAAATACAAGTAACATTTTTAAAAAAAAAATATTTATTCATTTTTGAGAGAGAGAGAGAGAGACAGAGCTTGAGCAGGAGAGGAGCAGAGAGAGAGGGAGACACAGAATCCAAAGCAGGCTCCAGGCCCCGAGCCCTCAGCACAGAGCCCGATGCGGGGCTCAAACCCACAAACTGTGAGATCATGACCTGAGCTGAAGTCGGAGGCTCAACCGACTGAGCCACCCAGGCGCCCCTACAAGTAACTTTTAAACACGTACACGGATGTTCAAATTCACCTGTAAGAAACATATAATTAAACTACTTTGAGATGCCACTTTATCTTATCATATATGCAAAAACTGACAGGTTAAGAAAACATTCTATTCATAAGATGATGAGAAAACAGGCATCTACATATATTGTTGATTAGGATATATATTGGGGCAATTACTATTATCAGAAATTTGGCAATAACTATCAAAATTACCAAAACCTCTGACATAGCGATCCAAGATCTGACATTTTTCAGATATACTTGCACAGGTGAAAAATTAAATAGATGCACACACTTATTCATTGCAGAATGTTGTCTAATAGGAAGGGTTTACATCAAAATATATAACAATATGAGAAAGAAGAAATAAATTATGAGGACTGAAATTATTGTTTTTATTTTCATAGAAATACTACAAGCCTAACAAAATTAAAATTAGTATTAACAATACACACTGCAACTAAAAGTACAGTTGCAGAAAGTAACACAAGCCCAAGTTTGTAAGAAATCAGATGAAGTAAATAAAAATTTGTGTGCATATTCCACATTGATTTTGCATATCTCTGTATGGATGAGAAGTAGGGCTTTGTCAAGAAAAGGAGAGAATGAGAAAGAGATTCTGCTGGAATATGTCATCCAACAGTATGTTTTAGGCAAGTATAGGAGAGGTATATCTCATAAACCTTTCAATAATAGGAAATAACTCTCAGTTGCCTTCAGAATTGAATGACAAATTGGCTTGAAATAAAATTCTTGGATCAAAATATTTTTCCTTCAAAATTCTACTGAAGGGGCCTCCATCACACCCTATACTGGACTAGATGATACATATACACACAAATACATCTTGTATTTCACCTTTTGTTATAATATATATGTAAATATTTCACTGGTAAACTTTGTCCCCACTATCCTGTAAACTCCACAATGATAGGAACTGTGATTATTTTATTTGCCTCTTATTCACCTGGGTTTGTGTCAGATACAAAGTATACAGTACATATATTTTTAAATGAATAAATGAACAAATGAGTAAAGACAAAGAAAGTCCCTATCTATATGACTTCATTTTCCTCTGGCATTTAGCATTAGAACAAAGGCATCTAACGAAAGGTAAATTTTGCTCTGTAGTAAATAAACTGTATATTCTAAGTTCACGCCTAAAGGATTTTTAAGCCTCTTGAACTTGGTAAGAATTTTCTACGTGTGAAGCTTCTTACAGTCTTTACCATAGATCTTTTGTTTTGAGATGAAACCATTTGGATTCAAAATTTAAATACCCCTATAAAAATAGAATTATGTCAATCAATGATGCAAGATGGTGGGCAAAACTGTGAATACGACAACAGCTAACACAGAGTGGTTCCCTTGTGCCAGATACTCTTCCAGGGCCTTTATGAATAATAGCCAGTTAATCCCAAACTAACTCTATGAAGTTGGGTTAATTACATTATAGATGAGGCACCTGAGATAAACAAAGGTGAAGACAGCTGTCCAAAGGAGAGAACCATTTGAAGGACAAGAGATTCTTAATGCTTAAGATAAGCATCATTTATATGTATATACAATATGTATGCATATGCAGAAGAAGGACATATAAAGGAAGCTCTGCAGACATTACTTCCAGGGGAACCAAGAATCTACAGTAGGAAGAAGATTATTTTACTATAAACACATTATACTTGCTGAAAGCTTTGCTCTGTGCGTGCTACATTTTCAGTTAAAAAGAGAGAGAGAGAGAAAGAGAGAGAGAAAACGACCTATCCTGAATGTGTGTTATTTATCCTCCACTTGGCAAGGGATGCCAACTGTAGGGAGGAAAGCCAAGGCCCAAACTGTCAACGTCACAGTCTTGCCCATGGTCAGCCTGTTCAACAGAGGGTGTTTAGGGCAATTTATCAACACAAAAAATATGTATTTTATAAATGTTATGAATATGCCTTTGGGAAAAATATATTACAAAGCATAGTTTGGTTCCTTTTCCTTGAATTGTTTTATACAATCATTTTAAAAGGCCCTTGTGAAATGTATTCTCACTGTGCTGTACGACGCTTCATTAGTCACTTTATTTATTAATAGAATAACTACATTGTGCTCTATCTACAAGTACTGATATTCAGAAGTATTTCTTTGAAAACAGCATTAGCTTTTCGATCCCCATAATCCAATAGTTTTGAAATTATCATAGTTTTGTAATCATTCAACATCAAATCAGGAGCAAGTCTCATCATTTTCAAACTAGAGTCAGGTGGTAAGATGAGATATCAGTCCAAGATATTGTTTCAGTTGAAAGAGGAAAAGCATCTGTAAAACAAACAAGCAAAAACTAGTCTATTTGTTTCAAAATGAGTGGGTTTTTTTCTGAAAAAGAAAACAGAACAAAACTATACTCTGACACACAAGAAATACATGACAGAAGACTTATAGTAAGATGAGCCACCACTGCCATTTTGCCTTCAGCTCAATCAGACTCACCAAAGAAATAACTCACAAGACGCAGAAAGGGATGGGGTGGGATTGGCAATGCTTTTTTCATTTTTGAGATAAATACAGGCAAGCAAGGACCCTGAGCCGCAAGGAAAGCACTTAATCCCTATAAAAAAAATACATTTTAAATACATAGTATCTGGTGTAAAAAAAAAAAAATCACATCATTTGGAGAGATAAAGGCTAACAATAATAGCTCACATGTAGCAACACATTCCAGTCGGCTGAATAATCTAAGATGGCCTTTGAATCACTATAGATTTCTATGTCTGGCTGTTGTCACCCAGGGATACTGCACAAAATGTGTCACTGAGCTCTCATTATCCATCAGGCTGGCTCACTCACATGGTGGCAACAGGTGTCTACAAGCAACAAAAGTTGAAGCTACAAGACCTCTTGATGCCTAGGTTCATAAATCATATGGCCTGTAACTCATCATTTCTGCTACATTCAATGTGTCAAAGAAGGCCACAAAGCCAATCCTAGATTTAAGGAATGGGGAACCAGACTCCACCTTTTCATGAGAGCTACGGCAAAGTATTGTCACCATTTTGCACACTCCAACACCAGGCAGAGTAGAACGTACGATCCCCCTGCATTTACTGAAATAAGGACAACTAAACGAAGTACAGCTTCTTTCCAAGTACCACAGAACAAAGGCCATTCAACTGTCCTCTGACTTCAAACAGTCTTAGAATTATGAAACCATCTCCTTTGGAAGCCATATTAGGACTTCAAAACACCAAAGAGGGTTAACAGTTTGGGAGGTTGTATAGATGGGCCTTCTGTGTTAGAATAATCCTTTAAGCCCTCCCTAACCCATCCATCTTCTCAGAGTGAAGTAGACATCCTGAAAGTAGATGCTTACATCTACTTTACTCACCTGAGTCCACTGGTCAGACATAGAGGACATTTGCCTACTCCTGGTCCTGTGCCTCCTGGTCTCTCATGCTGCCTCTGGGACAAAATACTTCACAGCCTAAGGATTCTTACCCTTGGAGAGATGTGTTGGTGGCAGCTGCAAAACTAATGACCACAACTGGGCCACTGAGTAACTGTCTATAGCTTTGTCAAATTTTCTTTCTGAGGAAATTCAAAGAAATTGGGATAAACTCAGAGCATCAGAGCAAGAGGAAGGATGTGCGATGGGTCTCAGAATCTGAGATGTTCTTAGCTTTAGTCTTTGTCTGGTATTCCCATACCCTCCTGCCTCGGGTGCAAAATCCACACTAGGCCACACTGTAACCACATTCCCACCTCCTCCTGCCCCTCACCAGCTCCCAAAGAATCATGATTTTACAGAAGTCCTTATTTAAAAAATCTTCCCAGAGTATCTTGATGAACTACCAAGTTCGGGAATCATTGATGTTATCAACAAGTTTCTAGCTGAACCTAGATTCTTCACTTAATCTTGCTGCAAATGGCATTTGTGTTTTCTTGGAACTAAAGAAGTCATAATGTATAAATTATTTCCTCAGAAGAGACAAATGATTCTTTTGTTTTCTTTGAAATGCTTTTACTAGGCAGAGAAAATTTTGTGTCACTAAATACAAGCATACTTCATTTTCTTGAATTTGTCTTCACTGTGCCTTGCAGAGATATTCCATTTTTCACAAACGGAAGGTTTGTGATAACCCTGTGTCGAGCAAGCACCATTTTTTTCCCAACAGCATTTCCTCACTTTGTGTCTCTCTGTTGATAATTCTCACAATATTTCAAACTGTTTCACCATTACTATGTTTTTATGATGATCTGTGATCAGTGATTATGACTTGCTGAGAGCTCAGATGATGGTTAGCAATTTTAGCCATAAAGTATTTTTTAATTAAGGCATGCACATTGTTTTTTTTTTTTAAATTTTTTTTTTCAACGTTTATTTATTTTTGGGACAGAGAGAGACAGAGCATGAACGGGGGAGGGGCAGAGAGAGAGGGAGACACAGAATCGGAAACAGGCTCCAGGCTCCGAGCCATCAGCCCAGAGCCCGACGCGGGGCTCGAACTCACGGACCGCGAGATCGTGACCTGGCTGAAGTCGGACGCTTAACCGACTGCGCCACCCAGGCGCCCCGCACATTGTTTTTTTAAACATAATGCTATTGCCCACTTAATAGGCTACAGTACAGTGTAAACATAACTTTTATATGCACTGTGAAACCAAAACACTCATTCGATTCACTTTATTGCAATATTCACTTTATCGTGGTAGTCTGGAACCAAATCTGCAGTATCTCCAAGGTTTGCCTATAAGGAAAGTCTTATGGTAGAGGTATACTTCCCAGACTTCAGACACCTGGCTCCTGTGAATTCGAATAGTTTCTTCAGGCTACGGCTGGAAGATGACACTTCCATGTATTGAATCTTCAAGACTGGTACATTTTTCTCCCCCCCAAAAAATGCTGAAATGCATACAAATGAACAACGGCAACCACAGAACACACAGAAAAGAAATTTTCTGCTCAATAACACATAAACTAGTGGAAAACAGAATCAGTACAAAGAGCGAGGTTTGCTATTTCTTTCCTTTGTTTACACCAAACACTGTTAAAGTAATAATGGCAGTGGTGGCTATCATCATTGAGTCCCAAACCATAGCCTCCACAAGACCTTTCACTAAGCTTGTTACTAGCATTCGTCTATTAATCTTCACAAGATCAGGAGGCAGGATTACTATCCCTACTTTAAAGATCAAGAATCCAGAACATAAGAATGTTCAGCAACTTGTCCAACTCACGTGCTGGTAAGTGATAGAGCTAGAATGGGACCCAGGTCATCATAACCCAAAACCCACACATTCAACCATTCATACAACCTGTGCTAGAAGAAGAGTAAGGGTGAAGAGAAGTCAGAGGCAGGTGACAAGATCTGAAAACAGAGTCATGATTTCTCATCATATGCTTAGTGATGATTACAAATTTGACTTCCAAACTTGAGATTCTCCCAAACTCAGCAATCAAGGCATACTTCAGGTAAATGAAGAGAACTTCGGGTTCTATTACTATGTTCATCTTCTAATCCTTCACGCTTAGAGAACATTATTAAGCTAAAATGTAGGGGTTTTTTCCTTTATTTTGGGGGAGGATTTTTTGTTTTTGTTTCTATATGTCTTATGGTGAGATGAAAATTTCTTTGGTGCTTGATCAATGAAAAGTAATAGCATTCAAGGACTGCCCACCAAATGAACAGAATTCACTGGTGGGAATTGAACGATAAGTCCTATTGAATGGGTCCCTTTCAAGAGACCCATAAGATAAGTCCTCCTCGCCCATATACCATTATATATACCACGTGTATATATATTATATATGCCATATATCAGTATATGGAATTTCCTGCAAGGAAAAGGACATTTCACCAATTTGGCAAGTAGTTCAGGAATTTTTACAACTAGTAAAGCAAAAGTTAGCCATGCATGGATTATTTCTGGGAACAATTTTAACTGAAAGTGATTTATATCTTGACTGATAGTAAACAGTACAGATCACCTGAACATAGTCTACACTGTGACTTTTTGCTGAAAAGGCTTTCCAAATGATTAGTGAAGACAGATATACCATACATTTATATATCTCTTCTTTTTTCTTATTATTTATCTTCTAAGTAGGAATTTGTCTTTTTATATTTCCACAGAAATTCTTTGTTTAATTAGATATATTCTACAGAGACACCATTTCTAGTAAATGGAATATTTAAATATCTCTAATGTATATAATATTTAAAGATCTAGAATGTATCTTTATTTTATATACTGTATCTTTATTTTCTCCTGAATTTTATACACAGAGTTTCTCTGCTATTATGTAAGATTGTTTGAATTATATTATTCTGAGCTGCCTAAATTTATTTTAGATATAGTTTAACAAATAAAATTTAATTATTTTGTAGATACGATAAAATCCCCTTTCAGTTCCATATGCTGGGTCCAGTTATTTTAATGTATCTAGATGAAAGTCAAGAGACTAGAACCATGTATTTTCTGGGAACATGCTCTTAATATCACAATCCACTCATGACCTCCTGTTTTCGAGATCAAAGGAGAGCTACGGAAGGAGGTAATGGAAGCAAGACCATTTGGTCCAAATATCAAGTATGTAGAGACCTGTGTCTATGCTTTAGCAAAGTAAGGTAGGTTGACACTTTATTATAAATACAGACCTCCTGAAATCCACCAGTGCTAGCTAAACATGAGTGAGAGGGCAGGAATTCTCATGACAGGAAAATTGCATGGGTCTTAACAAAACCCATAGAGTTTCTGTATTTTCTTCTTTCTTAATAAAAAAAATGTATTTTTCTTTCAAATGTTCCATTTAATAGGTTTCTCATAACTGCTGGTAGAGAAAGAAGAAAATACATCTTTTTTCCTTCAACGAACTTGATAAAATCTTGTATTTGTAGCTAACTAGAGTTTTAAGGTGTGTCAGGAACCCCACTTAAAGGAAGTATATAAGAAACAGATCTATACTCAGCCTATCTGGAAAAAAAAAAAGGCTTAAAATTCACTTTGTGGGGCTGAGTGACTAAGATGAGCTGTCTACATTAATCAGATTACATAAGAAATGGGCAAATATCTATTATGTGCTGCAGGGAGACAGACACTGACAATCAAAGCTAGAAAGTTTTAATGAGGAGACTTAATTAAAACACACATCATCTTCAGAAGTAGGAGTCCTTAATTCTGAGAAAAATCACTGCCAAACTTGGCTCAGCTGTGCTAATTAGCAGACAGTGGGAATCCAGAAAACTAGCCTGTTAGGAAAAGGTAAGCTAAGGAGTGACTTTACAGAATATTGCCCCGAGAGTGTATTGTTGGGGCTCTGATGCTATGACTGAGACTTTTATAGATTTTGGCAGGGACGGGACTTTAGATGACATCCAGCTAGACCCTCCCCTACCCAAACCATGAAATAGAGAGTTAGCTAAACGTCCTGACATCCAGGGACCTCAACACCAGAGACAAGGATTCACTACATTCTTTGGTCAGTTTTGGAATATCTCAATTTAACTGAAAGTGTGTTCTTCAACTGAGCCAAATCTGTCTCACTGTCTTTAATTCTTGCTCTCTAAAATTATCCAGATGAAGTCAGCCCCACTTTTCCAGACCTGTACCAATTGTGTTTGTTTCTTTTCCTATATATTTTTTAATGTTTATTTATTTTTGAGAGAGAGAAGTGGGGGTGGGTCAGAGAGAGGCAACGGAATCCCAAGCAGGCTCCAAGCCATCAGCACAGAGCCTGATGTGAGGCTTGAACTCATGAACCAAGCCTGAGCCAAAACCAAGAGTTGGACACTCAACCCACTGAGCCACCCAGGCACCCCTGTTTGTTTCTTTCCTAGCATAACAGGATTCCCTATTGTTTCTACTGTCCCTCTTATAACCTTGTTCCAGAACTTACCATCATCCAGGTCAGTCTCTTCTGGAAGAAACGCAGTTTCTGTCCTTAAACTGGGGTACCTCAAAGTCATATAATAGGACTATTGTCTCTGATCCTTTGGACTCTCAAACTTGGTAATTGCTACCTGATTTTCCATTAACAAACATTTTGGCAGTTACAGCACACTGTTGACTGATTTTGAACTTGTAATCAACTAAAACTCCTGTCTTTTTTTTTTTTTAATGAACAGCTATTGAGCCAGGTTCCTCTATATTTTGTACTTCATCAGTTAACTAATTTAAGTCCAAACTTGTTCCATCTTTATTTAACAAATGATCGATATCCACTTTAAGAAAAATTAGAAAATATAGCAAGTAAGCAAGATGAGTAAGAATAAAAATTAAGTATAAATCATCCCTTCATTCCAAACATTTGAAGAAAACCAGCATTTCCATTTTGGTAAATATCTTACCAACCTCTTCTATGCATACATATGCTGGTTGAATATTTATGTGCATTTTTTGCACATGCATACAAAATGTAATTATATATATATATATGTATATATATTCTTATGATCTTATGAACTTTTTCCAAGTTGCAACTTTGTAAATATCTTTAAATTTTTAAGATATTTATTCCCGTATTCTTTCATGTGAAATGGCTTCACAATATGCAGGTTTTAGATGTAACAATACTGTCCAAGGTAAGATAGCCACGTAACAAACCAGTTCAAAATGAAGTGACTGTAAACAATTGTTCTTTTGCTCACATATCTGCAGTTTGAAAGAGTTCAGCAGACTTCTCTCTCTCTCTACTCTGAATCAGCTGTAGTGGCTCAAAGGCTGGAGGCTGGTTTCATCTGAAATCTCATTCGCTTACATGAACACTAGATGCCACTAGAATGCCCACAGGTGACCTTGCCCTGGAGGCGGGGCTTCCTCACAATATGGAAACACAATGGACTGGGTTTTGAGGAAGAAAATTCCAAAAGAGAGCCAGATACTGCCTTTAAACATCACTTTCATCATATTCTATTCAGCGAGAGAGCCACAAAGTCCTACCTAGGTTCAGGGCAAGGCAAAACAGATTCAAACTGTAAATGGGGGAGAGACAAGGTTAAGGAAGAGCGAACGGGACTGGAATTTTGTTGTTGTTGTTTAAATAGACTTCACACGCAGCATGAAGATCAACACAGGGCTTGAATTCATGACCCTGAGATCAAGACCTGAGGTGAGATACAGAGTTGGTCACTTAACTGAGCGAGCCACCCAGGCACCCTGGACTGGGAATATTTTTTGAAAATATTTTGGGAAACTACTGTTGCCACAGCCATAATTCATGTAACCTACTTAATACTGTTTAAAATTGCCACCGTTATAAAAAAATGCTGCAGAGACATTTCTCAAATATACATTTGTGAGTATTTACATAATCATTTCCCTAGGATACATTTTTTTAAATTTTTTTTTTCAACGTTTATTTATTTTTGGGACAGAGAGAGACAGAGCATGAACGGGGCAGGGGCAGAGAGAGAGGGAGACACAGAATCGGAAACAGGCTCCAGGCTCTGAGCCATCAGCCCAGAGCCTGACGCGGGGCTCGAACTCACGGACCGCGAGATCGTGACCTGGCTGAAGTCAGATGCTTAACCGACTGCGCCACCTAGGCGCCCCTCCCTAGGATACATTTTGAGAACAGTGATTACTGGGTCAAAGTTTACCCACAATTTTTTTTTAATTTTTATTTTTTAAAGTTTATTTGTTTATTTTAAGAGACAGAGAGAGCACGTGCACAAGCAGGGTAGGGGCAGAGAGAGAGAGAGAATCCCAAGCAGGCTCTGTGCTGATAACACGTGGGGTTCAGTCTCACAAACAATGAGATCACAACCTGTGCGGAAATTAAGAGTCCGACGCTCAACCAACTGAGCCACCCAGGTGCCCCAAGTTTAGCCCCATTTTTAAGGCTTTTGGTAGATATTGGCAAACTGCCATTTAGAAACGTGATGGCAATTTTTGACCCTGATCACCAGTCTGTGAATAGAAAAGCCTATTTCCTAACTCCAGCCTTAAAGACTGGGTTATTATCAGACTTCTTAATATTAGCCAGTGCTATATTACTGCTATTTAAACTTGAACTTCTTTGACCAATTGTACATTTGAACATTTTATATGTCTACTGATTATTTGTATTTCTTCTTAGACATTGCTTTTTTCTTGGCCTTTGATCACTTTTCTTTTGATCTCTCTTAGAAGTTTTTAGAGTTTTGCGTATTAAGTACATTAAACCTTGTCATATATATTGCCATGCTTTTTCCAATTTGTTATTTGCCTTTTATACTCTACATAAAGTTCCTATATTTTCCGGTACTCAGAAGAACATTCATTTCTTTTTCTTTTTTTTTTTTTTTTTTTTTTTTTTTTTTTTGGGACAGAGAGAGACAGAGCATGAACGGGGGAGGGGCAGAGAGAGAGGGAGACACAGAATCGGAAACAGGCTCCAGGCTCTGAGCCATCAGCCCAGAGCCCGACGCGGGGCTCGAACTCACGGACAGCGAGATCGTGACCTGGCTGAAGTCGGACGCTTAGCCGACTGCGCCACCCAGGCGCCCCGAACATTCATTTCTTAATAATGGTTTGAGGCCTTCTTCAAGACATACATTACATAAAAATTAACCTAAGTTTTCTTCTAATACTTTTTTTTAAGATTTAACTTTTATGTAAACTCTTTAATAAATCTGAAATTTTGGTATTTGGAAAGAAATAGAAAATACATTTATTTTTTTCTAAATAATTATCCTTTTTCTTTAAAAGCATGTGTTTAATAATTCATTTTTTCTATTATTTTAGAGGTCACCTTTATCACAAACCAAATACTTATACTACTTCATAATTTTTAAATTTTCTATATGGTTACATTTATCCGTCAAATTCCAACTCATTTGTCTAGCAAGTTATTCTTCTACTTATTCCTCAATGTATTCTTATTACACTATTACAGACACTGATTGCTTTGTGGATAATGATATATAAACCTTCTTGTTTCTTAAAGCCATTTGAAAATCTGATGGAAGTTTTGGACTCTCTACCCAAAAAAAGATTTTCTCTACCTAGTAAAGTTCTCTACCATGACATCGTTTTCATCAATTTCCTACAATTGCCCATCTCTGAGACCCATGAAAGAATTCTTCTTTGCACATCTCTTATTAATTTAAATCCTGAGTATTTTATTATTTAGACTGTTATTGTGAATGAGCTCTCTTTTCCATTTAATTTTCTGTTATGTTAGTTTGTTTATAACATATAGGAAAGCCGTTGATTTTTTTAAACAATTCTTTTTTTATCCATCTACCTTTTTGAATTCTTTCAATTTCAAATTTAAATGTTTTCATTTTGAATGAAGAAGTCATGGGGATGAAAGCTAAACTAAGGGATACAGTCAATGGTATTGTGATAGTGTCGTATGGTAGCTATCCTTGTGGTGAGCACAACACAACGTATAGGGTTCTCAAATCACTGTGTTATACACCTGAAACTAATGGAACATTGTCAGCTAAACTTAAATAAAATAAAATGAAAATGAATGTTTTAATTCTTTTCTGTGTTCTATGTAGACAATCAAATCATCTGCACTGAGTATAACATTGCCTTCTGTTTTCTGGTATTTAAATATGATATATATCATGTTAGAGTGTTTAAAACATACGTCCTGGTTAGAATATCTAAAACAATGCTAAACAATAATGGAGATAATATACTCTTATTATTGTTCATTTTTAATGCATAAGTCAATGGGAATGCAACTAGCTTTACCTGGCTACATGTGCAAGATAAAACCTCCTTACTATATTTAGTTTCTTTCTGTTTTTCGTAAGTTTTTGTTCTATTCCCAGTTTATTAGCCATACATGTCTTTTCAAACTTTGAGATATAACTAGTTATAAAATTCACCCTTTCAAAGTGTACACTTAGTAGGCCTTAGTATATTCACAAAATATGCAACCATTACCCTTAATTAATTCCAAAACATTTCATCACTCCAAAAAGAAACAATTCATTAGTAATCACTCCCTTTCCCCACTTCCCCCAGGCCCTAGCAACCATCAATCTACTTTCTGTCTCTATGAATTCATCTATTTTGGACATTTCACATAAATACTTTCTTATTGAATTGAGCCTATTATTTCCAAGTCATAGAGATACTTCTGAACTCTGATTCTATCCCAGATTACATGAGCTATTAATTGTGAACTGCTAGATGAATGTTGATTAGTTTTACGTATTTCTCTGTGTTCTAAGTCATTAATAAATTTCAAACAGAAATGTGCCAATTATTTTTAAAACTTCCATGTAGGAATCTTCTGTTACATTGTTATAACAAGCTAAAAGCTTACTCATCTCCAGAATCATTTGTCTGCAGGTCTCTATTTTGCCTCCAAGCATGCCCTAAAAAACTGTAAGTGATTAGCTAAGAACATGTTGTTTCTGGTATACCAGCCAAACCCTGCCAAATCCTGAAATTAAGGTTTTTTCAACAAAGTTTATTCTAAATCACCACATAGTAACTCCTACTAATCAATACACCCTTTTCTCTCTGTGAATATATCATCCCTTTCATAACAAAATTCAGACTCTTCTCTAGTATCAACTACAAATTGAATGACCCACAATTTTCAGATAAAACCTTTAAAAAAAACCCAAATTGTTAGTTTTTTTCCTACTCTAAGTTCTGTAACCTCTCCTTTTTTCTATAATGTCTCAAAAATCACAACAAATGTGGCAATTGCTAAATCACCACTTTGGCGTCCACTTTCTCATACACTAGAGCCTAGGTGGAGAAGGGGTGAAAGGGACAACAGTATAATTCACAGCACTCTGCCAAGTTTCTATTAATTATTATAATCAACAATTCAATTTATCATTCCTCACCTGCAAACATTTGATCAATATAAATTATCATGAGAGATGAAGAGTCATGAACTCTGACAAGTATGGTATGGAGAAGGGCCCAAGGAGTGGTCCCATGGAGCATTCAAGGTCTTCCAAGCCCTGTCCCTGCAGAGTCCAGTGACCTACCTTGAGGTAGGGTGAGTCCTGGCCACCAGTCCCGGCAGAGTGGGAGGGTTGGAGGCTGTTCTGTCCACCCACGGTCCTTTCACTGTTCAGCTACCCCCACCTCCACAAACCCCCCAGTGTTATTAGCTCCACCTGGGCATGAAGACAGAGATGGCTTCCCACCAGGGTGGAGCTGCAGCTTCCCATCTATTAGAATCAGCTCTTTCTAATAATACGCTCTTGTAAAAGAGCTTGACGTCCCCAACCCATCAGAGCTCTGGCGTACTGCAGATGTGTATGTACACATATGTATACTATAGAACCAAAACAAAAATGGAGTCACGTATATTAAAGACAAAATGGAACTGGGCTGTATAGTCTCATTAAAGAAAAACAAAACAGACTTACCTAAGTTACAGAAATTTACAGCTCTTCTTAGAAATCAGCAAAGGATGCCAGCCAATCCCCCAACACCACGTCTGTTAACATCATCTTTGGACTTCCTTGTTGCATTGACTCCACTATCCTGATCCAAATAAGGAAGAAAACCATCAGGCAATCATTCTGAAAAAGCCAAATATATTCTGCATTTTGCCTTATTAAAACCCTTTAGTCTGTGAGCAACTCGGAACTCATACCTCTGGGTAGGCTTCAGTTTCCCAGTTTGCAGGTCAAAACTGTTGCAATAAACTTGTCTTTCTGCTTTGTTTTATTCAGTATGCAGAGTTTGGCCACCTGTGTGCACCTAGGGGCCAGCACAGAGGTACGTAGTGAATGACTCATCCCCTTCCCCAATAAAGAAATGACACCCACACAACAACAAAAACTTTAAAAAATGGGGAGTTGGCTGGGGGGAGAGGAGAATGCTTCATGCTGTGTGGCTCCGTAAGCCTCACAGGTAGAACTCTCTCTAGAAGTAGGAAGTACTCGCCTATGCGCAGGTACTGCATTAACACCTGATGGGTGTGGCTGCTCTGCACCAGGTGTTTGATGGGAAGCAGTATAGAGACTACCGCATCCCCTGGGATTTGCCACCAGGAGCAGCACCTGAATCAAGATCACGGCTCTTGAAGCCAAGATGGCTTAGATTCGAGAAAAACAAGGCCACAATACACCGCCTATGCCTGATGAAGTCTTTCTAAGCTTTAGAGAACACATTACTCCAAAAGCTCGCGATAGCGGGCTGGGAGAAGATGTTGATGTGGCCAAGATCAAGTGATGCTCAAATTGGGTTTGTAGATTTTCTATCCCAGGAGAAGTCAACACTACTTATATTACAAATGACAGCCTGAATTCACTACTCTCACCACCTATAGTTCCTGGTGTCATCAGATACAAAGGTGCCAAGATCCAGCTCCTGAATCTCCCAGTTATCAGTGAGGGTACCAAGAATGGGGAAAAGTAGAGGAAGTCATTGCAGTGGCCTGAGCATATAACTTGATCCTGATTGGTTCCTGGTGTTCTGAAACCGTTGGAACATAAGAAGATAATTGAAAACAAGTTGGAAGGCTTTAGTATTCACTTGAACAACAACCCTGCTTACGTTGGCTTTAAAAAGAAGGATAAGGGAGGCATTCATCTCACAGCCACTTGCTCTCGGAGTGAGCTGGATGCTGAAATTGTGAAGAGCATTCTGGTTGAATACAAAATTAATAAGGCCGGTGTGGCTCCGCATAGCGATGCCACAGTAGAGGACCTCGTTGGTGCGGTAGAAGGAAACAGAGTTTATATCGGCTGTATCTATGCGTCAAATAAGATTGATCGGGTCTCCACTGAAGAATCGGGTATCATCTATAAGGGGCCTCACTGTGCATCCATCTCTGCCCATCGCTGATGCAATTTTGGCAACCTGTTGGAAAATATCTGGTACTAACAAAAACTAGTGAGGATTTACACGAAACCCATAGCCCAGTTGCTCGATTACATATCTCCAGTGGTGCTGCCTTCCCCCAGGATCACATGGAAGATTTCTACATGAATAATCACAAAAGCCTTATCAAAGAATTTAAATATCTTTTGGTCTGGGGGGGGGGGGGTCTCTCTGTGAAACACAATTCTCAAAAAGTGGGATAATACCATACATTGGAGAATGAGGATGCCATTCAGGTTGTGAAGAATTGAACCTTTCTCCTTTCCCCATCTGCCAGGCCAAGCACAGCAGCTTTCCCCATGACTAAGCATTCTACTCCAGGTCTCTTCTGGCTTTGGCAGCCACAAGGAAGATGGAGGCACCCACAAGAAACTTCACTTGTTTTGGGGGCACCTGGGTGGCTCAGTCATTTAAGTATCTGGTTCTTGTTTTCTGCTCAGGTCATGATCTCACATTCGTGAGATCGAGCCTTGCATCGGGCTCCATGCTGACAGCCTGGAGCCTGCTTGAGATTCTCTATCCCTCTCTCTCTGCCCATCTCCCCCTTGTGCTCTCTGTCTCTCTCTCAAAATAAATAAATAAACTAAAAAAAAAAGAGAAAGCTTGTTTTATCCTTGTGTTATCTTGTATATTGAACTGCATAAAGGACCTGGTAGAGGGGGAAAAAGCCACATTGGGTGGGGATTTCACAAATATCTACCTGGGGATTCATAATTAAGGCAGTCATTGGGTCATAAACATTTTTGAAATCTTGTTCAGGGCATGTGTATGCAAATCTGAAATATGTAAACAAGGACACCTATACCTGAGGTGAGGTTAATGAATGTTTAATGAATTCATGAGTGACATAAGCTTTCAGCGACAGTGCTCATTTTGATTTTAGTGCAAAGAGGACACATCAGTAATTACTTATTTAAAATTTTACCTTTCATCATTTGAATAATGGGAAATAAAGACAGATCTCAATATGTTCTGTTGCTTAAGAAAATGACGAAATATTGGGGCGCCTGGGTGGCTCAGTCCGTTAAGCGTCCGACTTCAGCTCAGGTCACCATCTCGCGGTATGTGAGTTCGAGCCCCGTGTCGGGCTCTGTGCTGACTGCTCAGAGCCTGGAGCCTGTTTCAGGTTCTGTCTCCCTCTCTCTCTGCCCCTCCCCCGTTCATGCTCTGTCTCTCTCTGTCTCAAAAATAAATAAATGTTAAAAAAAAAATGACGAAATATTATAACCACCAAAGGGGGAAAAATGTTGTGGAAGTCCATATAACAGCAACTTTGTTGCTTCTAACTATGTTTATAGAAATATGTTAAGTATAAGCTTTTTGGCAATCCAAATATTTCATATTTGATCCGTGAATATGATGGGTAGGAACTGTTACAAAACAGAAGAAAAGGTGAGTCCTTAAAATATTCATTTCTAGAATGTGTTCATGACCTTTTGTGCCTTGTGCCACATAATGATTTATTCGTAGAGCATTGATAACAAGGGTGACATAGTCTAATACACAGTGGATCAAATCATTGAGCTGGGATATGGAAGATTGTAATTCTCATCTTAGCTCTCATTACCTGTGTGACCCTGGCCAATTCATTCACTCATGCACTCAACATTTCAGAAAACTTCTTGCATGTGCTATGAACTCTGCTAAGCAATAGGATGTCGCGGTTAACACAACTGCCCTGACTTCATAAAGCTTACATTCCAGTCATTTAACCTCTATTCAAGTCAAGACACATAATTCCTTTAGTCTCAAGTGTCCTTGTTTATGAACTAAAAGAATTGGATACTTATAATATCCTATCAAATGCTCCTGAACCTTCATCAATCAAATATGTGCTTTCAGTCATGTTTTCTGTAATGATTGCAGGTCGTCCTGAGTTATGCACACCAGGTTGCAAGATCCCTATGTGGCCACTAGCAACTGTCCCTTGAGCCAGTTGGTATTTTTGCTATACGATATGTCCAATGCCATCACAATACTTGTTAAACAATGCAGGTATGCATCCCATAGTCACGAGATTTTATGTTCCGTTCCATAACCCAGAGCCTTCCAACCAGCGCAAACGGGCTATGGGGTCTGAGCAGAGAGCAATTCTCTTCAGTGTCAAGTGATCTAACAAAGTACGGTTGGCTGGTGCTTGTGGTCTCCTAAGGCAAGCAGCCTTATCTGTTGCCTTTCATGTACTGTATTCATATATTATTTTTAGATGTGTCATGATGTAAAAGATTTTGAAAAGTATTACTCTAACCAAGTTATAAAACCAAAAATGCAAATTACAGTGAAGGTAAAGACATCAAAGGCAGAAGATATTTAGGAAAAGGTCACAGTCAGGGTCACCAAAACTAATTTAATGTTATCTGTATAAAATTGCAACCAACAGATCTCAGGCTATTTCCAAGAGTTTAAAACTATGCATGAGTATGACATTGAATCTAAAGTGAAGGAGTGAGTGGGCATCTTTTGTCAAGAGTCTCAAAGAAAGCTACAAATTCATGATTTCAGTTTATGAGGCTGTAACCCCTTCCTCTCTATTTCATATATTTATAAATGCATTCTCTAAAGGGGCTATAAAATAGCCTCCATATTTGTAAAGTTAAATAACATATAGTATCAGTTCTAAATTCCACTGGTTATGTCCATGAAACCCCAAGAAATAATCATTTTTAAAGTGCCCTTCCTCTCACACAGCCACTGCCTTAAATCCACCTTTCAAGTCTATCAGCTGATCCACCTGTCCGTTGTCTCCAGGGTGTTTCCCTGTTTTCTGCAAGACATTTTAAAGGCCCCCCGTTGTCTGTATAAATGATTCCCACAGAAAGCGGAATGCACAGGACACTATAATCTCTAATTATTTCAGGAGGGATTTGTATGTTTTTCAAGTGGATTTTCTTTAAAAGTGAGTAGCAGTGATCAGCTGAATGATATGGCAAACAGTCTTTCTTTTTAAAAATTTTTTAAATGTTTATTTATTTTTGACAGAGAGAGAGACAGAGCATGAGCAGGGGAGGGGCAGAGAGAGGAGGAGACACAGAACCCGAAGCAGGCTCTAGGCTCTGAGCTGTCAGCACAGGGCCCGAAGCGCGGCTCGAACTCACAAACCGCAAGATCGTGACCTGAACCAAAGTCGGACGCTCAACCGACTGAGCCACCCAGACACCCCAAACACAGCCTTCTTGATCTGAATTCAGCCTTTCTCTTTAGTCTCATCTCTTACCATCCCTCTTTCAAACAATTCTAAACTGTTTACAGTCCCCCCCAAATATTGATGCATCAAATACTAATGCATCTGAAAATGCCTTTCTTTTGCCTATTAACATCCCGCATCTCAGGCACCTGGGTGGCTCAGTCAGTTAAGCGTCTGACTCTTGATTTCAGCTCAGGTCATGATCTCATGTTTCGTGAGATCAAGCACCACATGGGGCTCTGTGCTGACAGCTTAGAGCCTGCTTGGGATTCTCTCTCTGTCTCTCTCTGCCCCTCTCCCTCTCACACACTCTCTCTCTCTCAAAAATAAATAAAAAATCTTTAAAAAAGTATCTCCCCATCTCTGCTTGTCAGGCACTTCAATGGCACCTCTCTGATCTTCACAGATAAAGCGTATCACTCTGGGTTTTGCATCTGCTGCCCTTATAACACAAGTTAAAAGTATGTTTATGTCCATCTTACCACTAAATAGGATCTTTCTGAGTGTGGAGATGATGGATTGTGTCTTGTTCAACCAAGGTAAGGCCCGGCATATATTAGGAACTCAATAAACATTAAATTAAAGGAACATTTTTCTGTAAGGTTTTTCATAATATTCTTTGAAGCTTTAGAAATGAAAGTATAATTGAGGATCCTTGTAAGATAATAGGATGTCAACCTTGAAAAAATGTTTTCAACTCCTTGCAGAATTAACATATTCACTCAGTGTAGTGAAAGAAGGATTTGAATTCCTATATTCCTTTTTCATTTCAGCAATGAGTGTGAAACAAACAGTGTGCTAGATATTGAGAATTAAAAAGATAAATAGGGGCAATTTGGTGGCTCAGTTGGTTAAGTGTCTGACTTTGGCTCAGGTCATGATCTCGCGGTTCATGAGTTCAAGCCCCGCATTGGACTCTGGGCTGAAAGCTTGGAGCCTGGAGCCTGCTTCAGATTCTGTGTCTTCCTCTCTCTCTGCTCCTCCCCCACTCACACTCCCTCTCTCTCTCTCTCTCTGTCTCTCTGTCTCTGTCTCTCAAAAAATAAACATTCAAAAAAATGTATCTGGTTTTTGAGGGGTGTCTGAGTGGCTTGGTCAGTTAAGCATCTGACTTTGGTTCAGGTCATAATCTCATGGTTCATGAGTTTGAGCCCCACATAAGGCTCTGTGTTGACAGCCTGGAACCTGCTTTGGATTCTGTGTCTCCCTCTCTCTCTGCCCCTCCCCTGCTCACACTCTGTCTCTCTCTCTCTCTCTCTCTCTCTCTCTCTCCTTAAAAAATAACTAAACATTTAAAAAAAGTTTTAAACTTTTATCTGGTTTTTGATATTCATAAAACCTACCCAAACTTCACTCAAAAACTCATGAAAATAAAGGGGGAAATAACGGTTTCAATATCATCAATTCCAAAGATGAATAAAAATCAATACCAGTATCTGGAAGGAAATTAATGTGAACTGGTAAACTGCCAAGATTCTAGTTAATGTTATACCTTGCCTTTGTTTCACAAAATAGATTCAGCCTTCAGTAACACAGCAGATGCTTCAAGATTCTAAGCAAAATTATTTTAGACCTAAATTCAATACTTGGCTATAACAGAGAAGCCATCTCCAAAGGGAGCTCCTGGCAATGTTAGCCTATACCATCCTTTTATAAAGAAAATAAGATAAGGAGAGAGTTTTGTTCCCAATATTGCCAAAAAACAAAAACAAAAAAAAACCAACAACAACAACAAAAAAACCAATGTTGGCGTTTCTTCTGAGTGCACCAATGTGGGTCATAGGGTCATATGCCGATTTCTGAATCCATCACTGTGGCCAAGAGAATTAGATGACTTAATTGTCCAAACTTAGGTTATCTCTCCATACCTGCTAAGAGAGCAGTAAGGGCAGGCGGTCATCCACACCTAAACTCCACGGACTAAGAGTGGGCTCTTCTAAGTCTCATCACATCATTGGCATAAGAAGAAAGAGAAAAATATGCTAAAAACCAGAAGCCCACTATAGAGTAAAGAGGGAGAAAAAGTCCCTTCTGCATTATTTCTCACTAGGACTATGAAGACTATATAATAGTAGGTACTGTAGGTAGGGCAAATCATGTCTTATTATAACTATGAAACCATGTTCGACCTCACAGATGTTACAGAAAGACCCTGGAAATCCCCAGGGATCCACACACCACATGCAGAGAGCCATTCCCATAGAAATACTTCTGAAATTTTGATGTCTGCTAATGACTTGGAGATTCTCGATAAAATATAGATCGTCATTTTGTTGGTCTAGGATGGGTCCTTAGAGTCTCTACTTCCAACAAGCTCCCAGACCCTAGTAATGCTGCTGGTCCATGGGGGCAGTAACATGAGCATTAGCTCTGAGGAGCGAAACCTAGAACAGTAAGAACATAACTGACTCGCAGAAACAGAAATCCAGAGGCAGAAAGAATTTGTGACTGGTGTACTGTTTTCTCCACCCCCCACCTACCATGTCAGTTTTGTTCTAAGACTGATTTCACCTTGATCATGGGATGTCTACAAGAAACATTTGAGCTCTTTTATGTCTAGTTAGAGAGAACACTTACCCTAAATTAACCGAAAGCTTGATCTCACGTTCCCTGGACCTATCGAAGCAGTTCCTGCAGCCAGAAAAATGCCATCTCATCTACTGATTGATTCAGAGCTGGGATACGTGAGTCATTCACTATCATTACACATATATTGCTATAAACGTATATATGGGCAGATGTGTGTGTGTGTGTGTGTGTGTGTGTGTGTGTGTCATGTAATGAGTGGGATGAAGTCGCAGGCATGTTGGGCTTCCAAGCTAAAGCGGAAAGTGAGAGTAGGAAACATAATTACCATGGAGTAATGGCAAAATAAAAATGTTCGCCAATATCTGGTAGCTACAGTCAGCTAAATAGGAAGATGAGGGGAAAGCCTACTGGAGCCTGAGTCTGGATCTTTAAAACAGGGTCGCACACTTTTTTTTTTTTTTTTTTACAAAGAACAAAGTAGTAAATATCTTAGGCTTTGAGGGTCTCTATCACATATTCTTCTTCTTCTTTTAAATGTTTATTTATTTTTGAGAGAGAGACAGAGTGTGAGCAGGGGAGGGGCAGAGAGAGAGAGAGGGAGACGCAGGATCCGAAGCAGGCTCCAGGCTCTGAGCTGTCAGCACAGAGCCTGACACAGGGCTCGAACCCACAAACCGTGAGATAATGAGCCGAAGTCAGATGCTCAACCGACTGAGCCACCCAGGTGCCCATGCATATTCTTCTTCTATTTTTGAACAACCTTTTAAAAAAATGTAAAAATCCTGCCAACAGGAGTTACCAACATGCTTTATAGAAAGTAGGCCTGGAAGAGGTGAGAGGATTAGGATATAGCCAGTGAGCAGACACCAAGCCAAGCTGCCCCTGTCCTGGTGGATGAATCTGCACTAACCCCAACATCTTTGTCAAATCACTGCTAGTTCCCCTCTGCCTCTTCCCAGTGTTCCCTCTCCCCTTCTTTCTAAGATGTTCCCAGTTTTTTCTTAGCTCCTAATTAAAAATAATTGCCTTTGGAGCACCTGGGTGGCTCAGTCATTTAAGCACCCAACTCTTGATTTAGGCTCAGGTCATGATGTCACAGTTCCTGGGATGGAGCCCCACGTCAGGCTCTGTGCCTCTCTCTCTCCCTCTCTCCCTCCTCCTCCCCCTCTCATGCTCTCTCTGTCTCTCTCTCAAAATAAATAAATAAACATAAAAAATGCTTGTCTTCTCAGACTCCCTTGGATGTAAAGTTGTCACATAGATACAAGGAGGCCAAGAAGATGTACGGAAAATACTTCGTGGAATTTCCCCAACTTTTGTGAAAGTTTAAATAGAGCTGGCATGCTCTATCGACCTTTGCTCTTTTCACTTCCCTTTCTCCCTCAGGATGCATGGAAGTATAAGAACTCTCTGGAGTCTCTGAGGATGAAAATCACATGCTAACAATAGGGAAGCAGAAAGTTGGGAAAAGCTTGGACACCTATGATTTCACGGACAGCCTGCGTCCAGATTTCTCTTATGTGAGAAAAACTAATCTCTATTTGATGAAACCATTATAGCTGGCCTTTGCTCTTTCCACTGATTCTGTTACAAAAGCCAAAAGTAATAATAACTGATACATCATTGTGGAGTGGTGGGGTGGGTTGAAACGTTGTTATGAGACACAATAGGATCCAGTCTGAAGCAAAGATCCAGGTAAAAGCAATGGCAATTTTCTGAATCCTCTAAAGGGAAGAGAGAGATAAAAGGAGAGAAAGGGGATAGGCAGACAGGTAGGAGAAAGGAGAGGGAGATGAAAAGGTAAAAAAAATTCAATCAAAGAAGTCAGCATACAAAATTAGAATGCTCATGAGGCAAAGCCAGCCATCAAAATAAAATTCAGATTATGAATTTACTGCATAAGTTATCAGAAAAATCAGATAAGAACTTTAAAAATAACAATGTTTAGCTTTTCACAGACATAAATGAAGATGTAATACCCGTTAAATGCAGAAACAACTTTTGCAATGAAAACAAGTAGAAATGACACGGAGGTTACAAATGACACATAAAGTATGATGACACATAGAAGTCGGGAAAACATACGATATATTTGTTGTGAATAAGTACATGTAAAATAATGGTATGAATTATGCATAGGATTGATAAACAACAAATTCAAGTGAGTTTCTATTTCTGGGAGCAGAGGAGGAAGGAAAATGTGATTGACAAGTGGTCTGTAGGAGGTTTCAGTAGTATGTAGAGTATTATTTCATCTTCCAGATTGTAAGTCAAGAATAGAGGAATGTTGGAATTGATAGAGCTGGCTCATGCATACATGGGAATAAACTGTGTGTTCTGTATATTTAAAATATTTAAGATGCTATTGTGGTGGATACATGTCATTATACATTTGCCCAAACCTACAGAAGGTACAACACCAAGAGTGAACCATAATGTAAATAAACCATGGACTCTCGGTGATGATGTGTAGGCCCATCAGTTGCAACAATGTGCCACTCTGAAAGGGGATGTGAATGAGGGAGGAGGCCATGCACGTGTGGGGGCAAGGGTAAATGAGAAATCTTTATACCTTCCTGTCAATTTTGCCACGTACCTAACACTGCTCTTAAGAGAATAAAAGCTTGGGGTGCCTGGGTGGCTCAGTTGGTTGAGCGTCTGACATTTGATTTCAGCTCAAGTCATGATCTCACTGTTTGTAAGATCGAGCCCTGCATCAGGCTCTGTGCTCACAGCACAGATTCTCTCTCTGCCCCTCCCCTACTTGTGCTCGCACGCTTGCCCCCGCTCTCTCTCGAAATAAATAAATAAAAACTTGAAAAAAAGAAAAGAAAGTCTTTAAATATGTAAATATATAATATTTAATTTTAAAGTTTTTTGGAAGTGCTCAACAAATTTTTCCTGCTATTATTACACACAGTTTTCTATGAAGGATAAGTGAAGAGATCTGAGATTCTATTTTAATTACAAAGCATTTTGTTATTATTTGTTTGATTTTCTTTTTTCTTCAGGTCGTGAGGAAAGGGCATAAGGAGCAGCAGTGATTACTAATACACTAACTGTTTCAACTCCCAGAAGGTTCTTTTTTTAAAATTTTCCTTTATTCTTTTAATTCCAGTATAGTTAGCTGTGTTATGTTAGTTTCAGGTGTAGTGATTCGACAATTCTATATATTACTCAGTGCTCATCAAGATAAATGTACTCTCAATAAATATAGATAATATTTTAAAGTAAAATATATTCCAAGTTAAAAACAAATAAAAAAAAGGCAATATCTATATTGCTTTATCACAATATTTACATCAGGGAAAAAAAAGAATTAAATGCCAGACACATTTTTAATAAGAAAGTAGATATAATAAAATACATTTCATGTTGATATAGAGACTGTTACTCCAAAATAATATAATAGTCATAAATGTGGATACACTTAACAACCTAGCTTCAAAAAATACATGGGAAAAACGGTGACACGACAGGCAGAAATTGAATACCCTACAATCACAATGCTCAGACATTAATGAACCAAGTAAACAAAACTAAATGAGGATATAGATATCTTGAATAACACAAATAAGGAAATATTGTCATAGATATGCATAAACCTGCAAGTAACATATGCCTACAGAAAATTTACAAACATTGACCGTGTATTTGGTCTTAAAAATCGCCACATGAAACAACCCAAATGGCTAATGAATGTGAAAAGATAGTTGGTCTCTGTAGTAACTTACAAATCACAGAAATGCAAATTAAACCCACGTGAAATAGTTTTTCGAAAATTAAAATATTTCCAAGCACTAGAAAAGTTGTGAAGAAATGGCACTTTAGTGCTGATGCTAGGAGTGCACAGTTGTAAAAAAGCAACTCAGCATTGTGTTTTAATGATGTCTGTTATAAGTAAAATGTACATATCTCATGATGGATCAATGAAACTTTTAGGTATCTATATTACCAAAACACTTTGCATATACATAATGAGATGTTTTTTGCAGCATGGTACAAAAAAACTAGCAACTTCACTAAGATTTTCCCTGGTAAAGAAATGGTAAATAAAATGTGATGTATATAAAACCGTTAAAAAAATGAGTTAGACAAAATTATAGCATGGACTTGCCCCAGAAATATATTGTGTGAGAAGAACAATATCCAAATTATAAGGTATGAGTCCCTTATTTTAAATACACATCAAGTAAATGTATAGTCCCATATTT
This sequence comes from Lynx canadensis, assembly GCF_007474595.2. Lineage (NCBI taxonomy): Eukaryota > Metazoa > Chordata > Mammalia > Carnivora > Felidae > Lynx > Lynx canadensis. The sequence continues at coordinate 141,606,607 of NC_044304.2, read as the reverse complement.
TAAACACATATTATTGGATGACTAAATAGGTTGTAACCCTTCCATTTTTCTCATATTTCAGGTTATATTCATGCCATAACTGTATGGGTTAAATCCATTTCACATCAATATCCAGGAAATATCCTTGCCTAAGTAGTTGAACCTGAATCTAATCAAGCTTTGAAAGCCAACAGTTACAGAAAATGAGACAAAGAAGAACAAGTTAAATGAGCCACAAAGAAGAAAACAAAAATCCAGAATCCATTTGCTAAGAGCAACTGATTCAGTTTTTATAAGCCAAAGGCATTAAGAAAAGTTTTTCAAAAGGAAGCTGGGGGGAGGAAGGCAGTGGGAAGTAGGACTAATACAGATTTTCGAAAGTCTTAAAAGCAACACTAATTTGGCACATTGATGTTAATTGAAACAAATCAACAGTAAAAGGACATTTTAAAAAGTTAGGGAAATTGGAATATGTATTTAATATGCATACTATGTAACCCAATTTTTATGTGTGAAAATGGCATTAATATATATATATAGAAAATACTCATATTTTTTTACCATGCATACTGAGGGACAAAATAGGTCAGAGATTTGCTTTAAAATACTTGAGTAGGGGCACCTGGGTGGCTCAGTCGGTTAAGCATCTGACTTCGGCTCAGGTCATGATCTGCGGTTTCTGAGTTCGAGCCCCGCTTCCAGCTCTGTGCTGACAGCTCAGATCCTGGAGCCTGCTTGGATTCTGTGTCTTCCTCTCTCTCTGCCCCTCCCCTGCTCACGCTCTGTCTCTCTCAGTCTCTCAATAATAAATAAATAAATGTTAAGAAAATTTTATAAAATATTTGAGTAATAGCAACAATAACAAAAGGGATTGATAAGGCAAATGCAATAAAATTTTGCTAATCGTTTAATCTGAGTGGTGGATACAGAGAAGTTAGTTTGCTATTTTGAAACCAGTTTTGTATTATTTTTAATTTGCTAATGAATTTACTTAATTTTTTCAAATTTATATATAATATGGTTTTGTATAGTGCAAAAAATTTTTAATTGACATACAATTTACATACAATGTTATATTCAGTTCAGGTGTAAAACATACTGATTCAACAATTCATTACTCAGTGCTCGTTGTAAGTGTCATCACCATTTGTCACTATACAACATCACTACAATACTGACTACATTCTCTATGCTGTACCTTTCATCTCTGTGACCTATTTATTCCATAACTGGAAGTTTGTCCATCTTAATCCCCTTTATCTAGTTCACCCATTCCCCCACCTACCTCCTCTCTGGTAACCACCAGTTTCTTCTCAGCGTTTAAGAATCTGGCTTTCTGTTTGTTTATTTCTTTGTGTCTTTGTTAGTTTGTTTTGTTTTTTAGATTTTACATGTAAGTTCCACATTTTTGTATTTTAAACTTTAAGTAAAATATCTCTTAGTATAAGTTTTCCAAAATATCAGTAAATGTAAGCAAGATAATAAAATATTTTTGGTTTGTAGCTAAAAACAGTAAATATCTGGGAATAACTGCCAAACCTATATAATTAAAATTACAAAATTTTACTAAATATCTAAAACAAAACTTGAACAAATGAAAAGCATCCCATGTTCCTAGCTACAAAAATAGGATATTATAAAGATGTTTGTTCTTTTCTATAATAATGCCGCTCTTACAAATATCCCAAAGGATTCTTTATCAAGCTTAATAAAAATGAGAGTAATGTTTCTGAGAGAATAATACAATACAAACATATAATAAAGTAATATAGATGGAAGAAAATAACAAAGATAATTTTGAAAACCACATCAAATAATGACAATCCTAAACTTCCAGATATTATAAGATTATAAACAAACTGTGAAGAGCATACATACAGAGAAACACTAATGGAACAGGTGGAAAATACAGAAACAGACTTACTCAACGTTTTTGTTTTTTTTTAAATGGCATTTCTAAATTTGAGCATAACATTGGATGATGAAACAACTCTTTTTGTAACTGGTCAAATTATTAAGAAATTGATCAATTAAATTCCTTTCGTATGAGAAACAAATTCCAGAGATTTTCTAGTTAATTAAAAGTAACCCCCAACGCCAAATTTAGACACTTTCAATAGAGGAAACTTAATACAGAATATTGATTTTTCCTATGATGGAATTGCTGAAAAACCAAAAAGATAATGTAAAATGTAGCAACCACAGGAAGTTGTTCTTACTCTCTTTTGATTAAGCGACAAAGAGTAGTGTCAGTGTAACCAAGGCCCAGGGTCAAAAATAAAGGAGAAAAATAGGAAGAAGATTGCTGTGTTCACTAAAATAATAATTTAAAACTTTCATATGGCAAAAATTATAAAAATAAATTGAAGAGGCTACTAAAATGGGGGAGAATATGTGCCACATATACAAAATCTTCCATATATAACTTGGAAGATAATTCGCCAAAGAAGAGATTAAATGTAAACAAACATTTTTCAATGTTCCACTTCATGTACTTGAAATAAAATAATGCAAATTAGGGGCGCCTGGGTAGCTCAGTGGGTTAAGCGTCTGACTTCGACTCAGGTTTGTGAGTTCAAGCCATGCGTCCTGGGCTTGCTTCAGAAGTTGTCTCTCCCTCTCTTTCTCTGCCCTTCCCCCTTTCGCTCTCTGTCTCTCTCTCTCTCTCTCAAAAATAAATAAACATTTAAAAATATTAAAAACATATAATGCAAGTGAAACCAAAGAGAATCCTGTAGTAGCTCGATAAAGATTAGGCTGATTTAAAATCAATAAGCCAAAAAAAAAAAAAAAAAAAAAAGACCTAGTGATTTTACTCCAGAGGGTTATAGTATTCTTTTCTTAACTTCTATCATTGGTCATTTCAAGTACCATGAGTCTCCCCAGGGAACCAGCTGAGTTTTGTTCATATTCCCTTCTGTTCCCACTGTGTGTCAATACCCTATATTCTATTAATAGCCTAGGTCAACACTTCGTGTTTCTCCGATATGCACCTTGGTACTAGTAAGTCTGTTTGTTTTGTTTTGTTTTGTTTTTATCCAAAATAAATACCTATTCTCATGAGAATGATAGAAACTGCCCAATGTAACTAACCAGCCACTAGGTAGCTGGTTGGGCCACTAACATACGAGGTTCTTTAACAGTCCATACAGTATCCTGATCTGCCATAAACAATTTGAGCACCATTGGCTCTGTTGGATCATAGGGCTAAGAAGTAAATCTGTTGACACAGTACCTTTTTCTTGGTCTTGGTCCCACTAAGAGTGAGTACCTTTCAAATCACCTGTCAGATGATTTGGGTAAGTACACACACAAATATGGTAAACTAGAAGCCCTCTTAACCTATCTCTACTTCACTTTTACCTATCTGCATAATTGACAAATGCTCTTATATACACAAACACTTTTATATCTACTAATCGAGTTGTTATATGCTTCCCAAAATTCCATTGTGTTTATTCTAATACCTATTTGTGTATGTTGTGCTTCTATTTAAAATTGCTTAGAGGCGCCTGGGTGGCGCAGTCGGTTAAGCGTCCGACTTCAGCCAGGTCACCATCTCGCGGTCCGTGAGTTCGAGCCCCGCGTCAGGCTCTGGGCTGATGGCTCAGAGCCTGGAGCCTGTTTCCGATTCTGTGTCTCCCTCTCTCTCTGCCCCTCCCCCGTTCATGCTCTGTCTCTCTCTGTCCCAAAAATAAATAAACATTGAAAAAAAAATAAAATAAAATTGCTTAAATTAAGTAACCATTACATAAAGTAGTGAAATATGAATGTGAAAAGAAAGTTAATTCTTTAAAAACCAAGTTAAATGTATGGAAATATTCAATAAAATTAAATTCTTTAATATTATGATCAGTTAGGTATGAGACAATAATAAAAATGGGGGAAAACTATTCTGTAAAGATCTCTGCATGTAAATTGTTTTGCAAGTGCTTCTAAGTTCTCACCCAGTTTAGAAACACTTAACTTAAATGTGGTTATATTTAAAAAATACTGTTAGTAATCCAAGCAAAGAAAAACAAAGCTTATTTTTTTGCACAAAGAAAGCCTTTGTTCTATCTCAAAATATTGATAAATGCACACTTTTATGTTTATTTATTGAATATTTGCCTTTTTGAATTACCCAGAGCTATACTCTGTCATCAAAATAACAAGTGTTCTAACAAGTATTGTGCCTCTTTCTTAAAGTAAGTAATACATGATGAAGCAACTTGTTCCTTGGACAGGACAGCCACCCTGCTCATTGGTCCCCTAAAAGCTCCACTGATGTTGCAGGAACTTTCCATGGCTTTCCTACCCTTCAGTACACACTTGTCCTATGTGGACTTTGAAGACACAAACAAATTCTGGCTTTCTAGGTCTGTCAACTTAATGTCATCAGTGGGCCAAAGTACTAACCTATGGCATGAGATAAGATTCTTGAAGGCTCTGGCTCTATTTGCCATAAATCTTTGAGACAAGACTGAATTTGTATTACTAACCCAGTTCAGTGCAACCAAACTTCTCCTGGAGTTTTCAGCTACACTGGGCAAAACAAAACATAAGTTTTAAGGTTAATATCTGCCTACCATTCACCAGAGGTAGAAATAAAATCTTCAGTGGGAAAAATCACCATTTGACCAACAGTTGACTGCATTTATGATAATTTACATTCTCCAAAATGCCCCCTCTCCTGCCCCCACCAAGCCAGATGGTTAATTAAGGATGTGATTAGAATCACCAAAGTACAACTTCAAAATATTGATATTATCTTTGATATATTGGTTTTGTAAAAACAACAAAAAACAAAAACAAACAAAAAAAACAAAAAACCTCTAGAATCTTCTCTTGCTCCACACTGTCCATTTCTTCTTAAGTCAGGGAACCAATGTGAAGAGTTTGTCATTTGCTGAATGTGCCTGATGTTGCCCCTCCAGATTCACTTGCCATCCTTTTCTATCCTGATCTCTGCCTCCGGAGGCTGACCTGTATGGATTACATCATGAACTTTTGAGTCCTCTGATGTCTGGTTGGTTTTAACCAGTGATTCTCTGCAAAGGAGTGAAGTCAGAGTACTTCTTTTCCTGGTTGCCTGTGTAAATTCAAGTCATGCTAGCTACATTCTTTGTTGAGAAGTTGCTGTTCTCAAGGCATTCTTGTCTAAACTCTCATCTGAACTTCAGTTTCTGGTAACACCTCCCTCCTCTTATCTCTTTGGGCCTAGGGATGGTAAAAACTACACTGTTGCTAGCCCCTGTTTCCCTTACTTTGTGATCCTCTACATCCCTCATATGCCTTTGGAATTAGCCCCTTTGTGTAAAAGCAAATAAATAAAACATCTAGAATTATCTTAATCTGAGTGTTCTGTTTGCCCTTGAGACTCAAATTGAAACATTCAGTATATTCATTTCCTATTCACTCAAAAAGAAAAAAAACACAGAACTGACTACCAGGTTCTATTAGGTTTAACATATATTTGGACTAAGGTGAGCACTCACTTTATTACCTTATCTCTACAATCTCCTAATTGATCACCTTTATGGCATTCCTCTAATTCAAGATGAAATTCAATATCCAAAGTCACCAAGAATTTTAGTATTTTTCTTTCTCACCATAGAGTTTCCCTGGAAATGGCCCAGGTCCCTGTGTTAGAAAGGTAGGAGAGATATTCAGAGGACATACTTACTATTATTGTAGTATTTGCTTTATTCAAGAAGCTTCCCATTTATTCAGCCATAATCTCACCATTAGTTAGCTAACACCAAAAGTTCATAAATTAGATAATCCTAATTGCCACACGAATGCTGCTTTTTATTGAGCCACCAATACTTACTGTGTTTCTGATAGGTAAGTATCCTTCTTTGTTCTCTCTTGGGTTGTAGAGATTCTCATAGAAATCAGAGAGCTCTTTTCATCTGCATTATCTCTCATGGAGACAAAAATCCATTTTGTTGATTTTCGCTGAACTTTGGTGTCTATAGCTAACCTATAGTAGCATTGATATTTTTGGTCGATATTTTCATTTCCACCCATGTAAGACCATGAGTATCCCTGCTTTAGAGAAAGCAATTCTCCACAATTCATTTCCAAAAGACGTTGGCACTCCACTCACCATTTATTTCTCATGGTCTAGAAAAAGATGGCGCCTCGGTGGCGCAGTCGGTTAAGCGTCCGACTTCAGCCAGGTCACGATCTCGCGGTCCGTGAGTTCGAGCCCCGCGTCGGGCTCTGGGCTGATGGCTCAGAGCCTGGAGCCTGTTTCCGATTCTGTGTCTCCCTCTCTCTCTGCCCCTCCCCCGTTCATGCTCTGTCTCTCTCTGTCCCAAAAATAAAAAAAAAAAAAAAAAAAAAAACGTTGAAAAAGAGTGTCATGTGGTATTCTCTAGAGAAATACTTAGGGGTAACTCACACATAATAAATTTTGGATTAGTTTTGCTAGTAATGTTAACATGTTGTGTTGATACACTTTCGTATGGGATTTAAGGGAAAATGAAGAATTCAAAGGTTGCTACTGTGTGTATAGCTTGTGTAAGCTGTTAATGCAAGGGAAAGGATTGTGGGAACCAATTATTTTTTTTGCACATGTAAAATTTTAGGTGCCTATTAGATGTCTAGATTGGTAGGTGGAAGTGGTCATATAACATGATTTGGAGTTCCTGGACTTTCAGGGCTAAAGATACAAATTTGAGAGTTAAAGTAATACAGATATTATTTAGAGCCATGGGACCAGATGAATTTATCTATGGAGAAAGGGTGTGGAGAAAAGAGACTTAAGTCTGATCCTGGGGGGCACACCAATGTTTAGAAATTGAACATAAAAGAAGGAACCAGAAAAGTAAGATGAGAAGCAGAAAAGTAAGATGAGTAAGACACCACTCAAAGAGTGTCATGGCAGAGAAGTCAAGAGAATAGAGTGGTCCAAGAAGGCTATATTGGTTAATTGCATCTAATGCTGCTGAGAAAGGGAGTGGGATAAAGATAGAGAAGTTAACCAATAGGTTGGCGACATGCAACCAGCTATTTCACTGGAAAGATCAACAAAACAAGAGAGTTTAGAAACATGGCTTAATGGCGATTGGGAAGAGTTACAGTGAAATATGCCACAAATGGTTGGAACAAAATGATTGTTAAAAATCTCTTCCAACTTAGTTATTCTGTGATCCCCATGACTACACCAACTGTTGGGAATATGAAAATATAGGGCCCACAGCTGATGCTCCATGAGAGAGATCTTGGATAAATGATACCTCAAGCCCAGTAGGTTTCAGTAGAATGCATGCTGCTTTCAACTCTGGTAAGCTATTTTGCAAGGTCCAAAATCTTCTGATGAATTAGGTACAATTAAAAAGTCAGTAATAAAATGGCACCCCTGGGTTTTCGGTACTAAACTAAAAATTGTATGAATGGGACACATAATAAAAGGTGAAAATGGAATTCATTTTGATTGCCGCAAAACTAATGAAAACTGGTTTCGGGAAAGAAATGAAGCCATCATATTTGTTGGTACTTGCCAATTCCTAGCAGAAAAATTTAAGAGACAGAGGGAGCGATAAAATCATGCCACAATAAAAAGGTAGCATGATCAAACCTGAAATTTTGCTTAATTCTTGAGAAAACCAATAATAAATGTTAGAATTAAAAGATGAGATTTCTACACCTGTGACACTATCAGACTGGTTGTTTTCAATGTATACTCGTCCCCCCTTCTCCACATTTTCACTTTCTGTGCTTTCAGCTACCGGCAGTCAACTGCAGTACAGAAGCAGATGATCCTCCTTGTGGCAAACGGTCAGAAGGTGAGTAGTAGCCTAATGTTATGCCATCGACCTCACTTCTCCTCATCATGTAGGCACTTTATCCTCTCACAACCTCACAAGAAGGAGAAAGATGACTACAGTACCGTGCACTAAGATATTTCGAGGAAGAGAGAGAGACCACATTCAGCTAACTCTTATTACAGTATATTTTTATAATTGTTCTATTTTATTATTAGCTATTGTTGATCTCTTACTGTACCTGTCTTATAATTTAGACTTTATCATGGGCATATATGTATAGGAAAAAACATAGCATAAATACAGTTTGGTATTATCTGCAGTTTCAGGCATCCATTGGGGGCTTGGAATGGATGCCCTGTGGACAAGGGGGAACTACCGCAGCTCTCAAAAGTGCTTTCATGGGAGCCAAAGTGTTTTTTGGCCTGTGTGCCTAAGTGATAAATTGCTCGGCCAGCATGTTCTTCCTCTCCAAGCTCGTGGAAGCTTTTCATTACACTTTCAGGGACAGTGGTTAACAAATCTAGATAATGAAACTAAAAACTACTCTTATTAAAAGCTTAGAGTTTATTGAAAGTGTTGAAACTAACTTGAATAGTGTTCTTTGTAGTGAAATAACATTGTTAACCACAAAATATAACTATGGGTCTAAGAGCTACAAAGATTTTTTTTTAATTAGAGAGAAGCATGATGATTAAAGATGAAATCTCAAGAGAATTGACTAAAATTTTACTTAGCTGTCTTTCAAATATTGTAAAAGAAGTGATAATTTTTTGCAACTGTGAGTAAATAATACTCTTGAAAATGTTAAATTGACTTACCTATTTTTCATAATTTAGGTATATATTTAAGAATCTTATTTATTGCCTCTACTTTACATTTTTATTGATTCATGTATAGAAAGGACAGCATATTAAGTTATTCTTGTTAAAGCATTATTATTGGTAAAGAAGTCACTAGTAAATGTTCATTATTATCCATTGACACGCATGGATATGTAGCCTAACATACCAGCAGAGTAGAATTAAATACCAAACTAGAAGCATAAAAAGTAAAAATAGAATGAAATGATTTAATACTGAAATACCATATGCCAAGAATTCCTTTTCTGCCTAATTCTGTATCATTAGTCAGAAAAGAATTGCCAGCTAAGGAACAGTATGTAATTTATTACAAAAAATTTTGTGGTCACATAGTCTTAAATATGTGATGTACCACATTACATCACCCACATATAGTGTAATATGTAGTATGACTAGTTTCACTACAGGCACTTCTTAACCATTCACCAGATTCTCCTCTATAGTATCTCTATTTGGTAGTAAAATTAATTCTGATCAATTTTTTTTTTAGAAGTCAGTTCTGTTTGTCAGTGTCTAATTTAGAAAGAGAACGACTCCATGCACTGGTTCTTAATGAGCACACACCTATGAGTTACCCACCTGGATTTGGAGATAAGAACCAGAGAGGAAGGAAATGATGAGCAGAATGGTAGGAAGTAGTTGTATCCACAATTTGGTTGAAGGAAGGTCTTTTTCACAAGTGCATGAAGGAGTGAGCAGGGTAATTTTTTAATTTGTGCCTCTTTCTCTGTCAGAAAATAAAAGATCTTCGAAGGATAATTAACAGTACGGGCTTCTAAACCAGATTACATACAACATAAGGATATATACTGCTGACATGATAAAGTATATTAAAAATATGATAAATTATTAAAATTTTAGTTATATTCCACCAAATTCATAAGTTGTACATAACAGCAGCAAGGATTTTGTTGAACTAAATAAATGAGAAAATCCATGTAAAGTGAACTGTGTTCAACCATAGTAAATGTCCAAGAATGGAAATTATAGTGACAAAGGAGAGAAATGCATATAAAAGTCTTTAAGTATGTGAGGAGTAGAGACCCCTGGGTGGCTTAGTCAGTTGAGTATCCAACTCTTGATGTTGCCTCAGGTCATGATTCCAGGGTCATGGGATCAATCCCCACCCACATGGGTGGTGAGGAGCCTTGATCAATCTTCAGTAGGCTCTATGTTTAACATTGAGCTTAAGAAAGATTAAGAAAGATTGTCTCCCTCTGCCCCTCTCCCCCACTCACATGCTCTCTCAAAAAAAAAAAAAAAAAAAAAAAAGTATGTTGGGAGTAAGTTTCATACTCTTTGACCCAGCAATATCCACCTTGAGAAGTTTTTCCTAAGGAAATAATTGGATATATATATGCAATGATTTGTATAGAAGGTAATTTGAACAAAAATATTGTTAGCAACCTAAATACTAAAAGGGGAATGGTTAAATTAATCATGATTCATTATGAATCATGAAACACTATGAAACCATTTTAAATGATGTTGAAAAATAATATTGGACAACAGGGTACATTTTTAATGGTATATTGTTAAATGGTAAAATTTGTATACCTGGGATGATGTAACTATGTTTTGATTATGCATAAATAATGATATTCATATTTTAAAATTTACATACAAATTATACACACACTCACAATGAAAAACATGTACCTAAAATGAGCAACTATATCTGTGTGGTAGTTTCTTGTGTCTTTTATTCTTTTTTCTGTTTTTTTTTTTTCTGTGTAATTCCAATTTTCCATTTAACTATGTGTTATTTTTCTAATGTTAATATCAATTGAATGATCTTCTAAAGGACTTTTTTATAGACACTGATAAGACTAGGAAAAATGATTTAATGAGTACATTGATTTGATTTGAAAATTTAGATTCTAAAGGATACTAGAATCATAAATCAAGAGTTATGGCCAATGCTGGAATGAATACTGGAATGAATGACTGAGAATCTATAGGGTCAACTTTAAGTATTTTTGTAAGCCACAATTCAAAGAATGACCCACAGAGCGTTCAAGTAGTTTAGGACACCAGTACACTAAATCAAGTAGGCACTTCCTTAACAAGTTCATTATGAGGTGATCTCAATGAATGCTAACGCCTTAACATCTTTTAGAAAATGTGACCCTCCCTTGACATCCTGAAAAACAGAGGGAAAAAGCTAGCATAAAGAGGTCGGCAAATGGGTATGAGAATCCAAGTAGCAGATGGTTCTGGTGGTCTTCAGCAGGTGCTCATTTACATATTATGGCCATAACCCCTCTTGCTTTTCCCCCAGCATGGCACTATGCTCTGGCTTGAATGCACATTTAAACCAAAAGCTGTGTGATCTAGTGAAAAAATGTACTGAATACAGAGTCTTAGGTTTGATTTATGATCCTGGCTCTTATGCTAAGTACATGGCACAGTCTTAAACGTGTCTCTTAAACCTTGTGACTGCCCCTTATCTCAACCAGATTTCTTGGTTGTATTTTTCATGCAGAGATTAAAAGGAACTAATGGAAAATTGTGCTTGGAAAGGCTTAGTCTTCATAAGTCATGGCTATGTTAAAAGCTCAAAATTTGGGCAGAAGCAGAATGTTGTAGTGGGCAAAAATCACACAAATTGGAGGTCAGATATTTTGGTTCTTTCACTGTCACTAATTATAGCATGGCTTTCAATATATATATGTAATATCATTCATCTTCAATATCCATGCATGAAATAAGGATAAAAGAAAGGGAAAAGAGATGACAGGGGTGAAGCTATATTGTCTTTAAGATTTTATTAAAGTATAAGATAATTTTTTTCTATGAAGTGATTAATCTGGTAATTTTTCCCTTGAGAAAAGTAAATTTATCCTGAAATTTTAAATGACTTATACATTAATGGGGATACATGATATGATATTGAAATAAAGGGTATGTATAACAGAACATCATTGAAACAAAATGATATATAAGTAGACATAATATTGAATAATATTTTGCCAATACATTTTATCTATGAATAGATAACAATTGATATATCCCCTAGATGTATGTTACTTTTTTTCTTTTAATACTAGCTCAATATAAGGGTTCCTTCTTACATAATATTTTTCTGTATTATTAGGATCATAAACTTTTGTCATTATGATCCTTCCAGATAGCAGAAATATTGCCTAATTTAGTCTTTAGAGTACCAATAAAAGTTTTGAAATAGTAGATTAAATAAATATTAAAATTTTAGGGAAATTATTTAGACAAGTTTAAAACATATTTTGTGGAAAGTTTTTTTATTCATTGCTATTTATTTAATATCCTAGTATTCATAATCTGTGTATCATAAAATCAAATTAATTATGAAAAAAATGTCCTTGACAAAGTAATAAAATCATCTGGACATAGTAAAATGATGTAGTAAAATATGTTACTATTGCATTAAATAAAGTAAAAAAAAATCAAATGCAAGTTTTATTCGAAGTTCATTTCATTTATTGAAGAAGATTTAATCAAATGTGTAATGTGTATGCAGCATTGGTGTAAGCATTAAAGTCTTCGAATAGGGGCGCCTGGGTGGCGCAGTCGGTTAAGCGTCCGACTTCAGCCAGGTCACGATCTCGCAGTCCGTGAGTTCGAGCCCCGCGTCGGGCTCTGGGCTGATGGCTCAGAGCCTGGAGCCTGTTTCTGATTCTGTGTCTCCCTCTCTCTCTGCCCCTCCTCCGTTCATGCTCTGTCTCTCTCTGTCCCAAAAATAAATAAACGTTGAAAAAAAAAAAAGTCTTCGAATAATAATAGGTGAATATTTAAGAGGAAAATCATCATAATCTCAGTTTCTCTCTATTGTTCTTTGGTCTTTATGATATGATAATCTTTCTACTTGTACTAGCATCTTCTTTTCCCTGAGAACTCTCAGTTATTTGGAACTTTAGACAAATGTAAGCATAGAGAAATTTTATATGTAAAGACCAGCTGAAATGAATAGCATTAGAGATCACAGAGAATCCCAACAATAAAATTATTTTCATCCTAGGATGCAGAAAAAAAAGCAGGTTTCAAATAAAATACAGGTGAATCATTTTGAGTATGAATTATGTCATCACCTAAAAGAATAATATCTCCCATGTTGAATTTTCATAGATTTTGGTGAGAAAATGACAGTGAATCATACTCAAAGGTAACAAACCTTATTGCCATAGAATTTTTTACTTGCTGAGAGACATGCATTTCCATCCCTGAAAGAAAATAATGATAAGATCCTGAAATCTGAACAACTTATCAAGTTTTCAAGTAAGTATAATACAATATAATAAAATACAGAAAAAGCAATGCTCAAAATCTTGTGAACAATCCATTTATTTTACAATAGTTGCTTCAAATAAAAAAAAAATCAAGAGATTCCCTGTTACTGAGACTTAAATATTTTCTGAAGAACTCACTGTCTAAACTTTTCAGAAATCTACTCTCCAGATACCAATTGAATTTAGGTTTTAAAACAGACATTGAGGGGCACCTGGGTGGCTCAGTTAAACATCTGACTCGATTTCAGCTCAGGTCATGATCTCACAGTTTAAGAGATCGAGCCCCGCGTTGGGATCTGTGCTGACTGCGTGGAGCCTGGGATCCTCTCTTCCTCTCTCTCTGCCCTTCTCCTACTCACGTGCTTGCTCTCTCTATCTCAAAATAAATAATAAATAAACTTAAAAAATAAAATAAAATGGACATTGAGAGAGGGTAAATCAATTGAAGTGATAGTATTTTTCAACAGTGATATAAAAGTCAATTGTATTCTAGAATTGTTACAATTTTTTACAGAGCTAGAACAAACAATCCTAAATTTGTATGAAACCACAAAAGACTCTGAATAGTCAAAGCAATCTTGAAAAAGAAAGCAAAGCTAGAGGCATCACAATTCCAGACTTCAAGTTATATTACAAAGTTGTAATCATCAAGACAGTATGGTACTAGAACAAAAACGGAGACATAGATCAATGGAACAGAATAGAGAACCCAAAATGGATCCACAACTGTACGGTCAACTAATCTTCAACAAAGCAGAAAGAATATCCAATGGAAAAAAATACAGTTTCTTCAACAAATGGTATTGGGAAAACTGGAGAGCAACATGCAGAAGAATGAAACTGGACCACTTTCTTACACCATTCACAAAAATTATTTTAAAATGAATGAAAGACCTAAATGTGAGATAGGAAACCTCAAAATCCTAGAGGAGAACACAGGCAGCAACCTCTTTGACCTCGGCCATAGCAACTTCTTACTAGACACATTGTCAGAAGCAAGGGAAACAAAATAAAAAATGACTTGGGACTAATCAAGATAAAAGCCTCTGCACAAATGAAGGAAACAGTCAACAAAACTAAAAGGCAACCAACAGAATGGGAGAAGATATTTGCAAATGACATATCTGATAAAGGGTTAGCATCCAAAATCTATAAAGAACTTACCAAATTCAACAGCCAAAAAACAAAGAATGCAGTTAAGAAATGGGCAGAAGACACGAACAGACATTTTTTCAAGGAAGACATACAAATGGCTAACAGACATGAAAAGATGCTCAACATCATTCATAATCAGGGAAATATAAATCAAAACCACAATGAGATACCACCTCATACCTGTCAGAATAGCTGAAATCAACAACAGAGGAAACAAGAGATGTTGGCAAGGAGAAAGGGAAACCCTCTTGTACTGTTGGTGGGAATGCAAACTGGTGCAGCCACTCTGAAAAATAGTGTGGAGGTTCCTCAAAAAGTTATAAAAATATAACTAACTACCCTATGACCCAGCAATTGCATTACTATGTATTTATCCAAAGGACACAAAAATACTGATTCAAAGGGTCACATGTACCCCGATGTTTATAGCAGCACTATCAACCATAGCCAAAGTATGGAAAGAGCCCAAATGTCCATAAACTGACGAATGTATGAAGAATACGCACACATACACACACACACACACACACACACACACACACACACATATGCACACTGGAATATTACTCAGCCATAAAAAAGAATGAAACTTGGAGCATCTGGGTGGCTCTGTTGATTAAGTGTCTGACTCTTGATTTTAGCTCAGGTCATGATCTCACAGTTTGTGAGTTTGAGCCCCAGGTCAGGCTCAGCGCTAACAGCACAGAGTCTGCTTGGGATTCTCTCTTTCTCCCTTTGTCTTCTCCGCTCCCCCCCAATAAGTAAATAAACATTTAAAAAAAGATGAAATCTTGTCATTTACAATGAGGTGGATGGAGCTAGAGTGTATTGTTAAGTGAAATAAGTCAGGCAGAGAAAGACAATTACCATATGATTTCACTCATGTGGAATTTAAGAAACAACAGATAAACATAGTGGAAGGGAAGGAAACCTAAGATAAAAACAGAGAGGGAGGCAAACCATAAGAGACTATTAACTACAGAGAACAAACTGAGGGTTGCTGGGGGCGGGGGGAGGATGGGCTAAATGAGTGATAGACATTAAGAGGGGCACTCGTTGGGATGAGCATTGGGTGTTGGATGTAAAACAATATTATATGAAACCAATATTACAATATCTGTTAAGTAACTAGAATTTAAATAAAAATTTGAAACAATACAAAATCAGTTGTATTACCTTAGGTATAAATGAACTCAATATGCTTATGACTAAGTGCAATGAAAGAAAGAATTTGATTATCACATAAATATAAAGTGTTTGCCATTAGTTTTCTTAAAAAGCCAGGATAGAATTGATGCATAATTACATCAAAAGTTGCAAAGCAATTTCCAGTGGTCACCCACCATTCAGTTAAGAGGACTAGGAGGCTACTTTTGGCCATCTTTCCAATGGTTGCCATTTCATGTTTTCTTATTTATTTATTTTTCTTCCTGGTTTTAAAATGAATCCTGACAAATTAACGAACTAATTAATTAATTAAATCCTGACGGCTAGTTTTAAAACTTCTTTCTCTCCTTGGAAAACTTGCAAACAGAATCATTTGAAATAATAGTTAATAATAAAAGCATGCCTGGCATCATGTACTTGAAAAATAATTTTACACTGAACATTTTACTTTTCAGATATCCTTTTAAAGTCCTTATTGATATATCATACACTATTTTGTTTCTTAAAGATTGGTTGAGATGCATGTAGAACTTAAATGAAGTTGTTTTCATGAAAGTAAGGGTTAAGTTGTATTCAAATTCATTGGTACCCCTTCTACTTTTCACACATATTCAAAGTAAAATTGAACTCCAAAATAAGTTTATCAACACAAAATTTAAGATTACAAAATATATAAGCCCCCAAATTGGGTAGGGGCAATTCATGAAAATATACATTTTTTAAATCATTCTCAAGAATGAAAGAGACAGAGAATCAGAGAAAGAAAGAGAGAGAGAAGTAGAGGAAGAGACAGAGAGAGACAGAGTGCACAAGCATCCAGGGGAGCTAATTCTTTTTCCTTTAGAAATTGCTTACATTTCATTTTTGTCCCAAAGGAACAGAAGTGTCATATGGAAAGTTTCACTTTGACAGAACTAACATCTTAAAACCAAAGGCAAAATGTGACAAAAATGTTAACAAGAGTGATTGAGAACTCTTTTTAATTTGGAGCTGCATAATGAATCAGGATGCAAGAACTTAACAACTGGAGGAGAGAACAGAAGAGTGTTTTCTCAATAAATATCTTCCCAAGAGCTTTCAGAAATAATGCTCTCCTCTATAGATTATATGTTGTACATTAGCATCATCTTCCTAATGACAGGTGGCAAATACCACAGAGGAAGTTTAGGAGCTGGACAAGAGAATATAGAAAGAAGTGAAGTAAAATCCTCTGAAGTATATGGCAAATATTTATTTAAAAATAAATAAATAAATAAATAAATAAAAGTAAGAACCGACTAGAAATAGATGCCCAAACTTTAAATTTTCTCTTTGTTGCTCAATCCATTAGACTATGTTATCTCTAGTGTGTATCGAATTGAGCAATTCTTATTCACAATGCTAGAAACAAATGGGGAAATGCTGATTCTGTTTTAAGCCTGAATGGGTGTGAACCGACGGGTAGTTTGATGAAGGTAGTCATATGATGACTCTTTGTAAGAAAATGTTTGACAAGCTGTCAAAACTCTTTTGGAGAAAAAAATAGTGGATAGAATTGCTCTAAGGAATACATGTCAAATCAGTTATCTTATTTCTACATCATATTTTGATGCTAGATGAGTAATCTCTGTGGATCTCATGCTAAAAATCAGGTTAAAGTGACTCAGATTGATTTTGAAGCATTTAGCTAATGTTATCAGAATATTCATGCCAAAATTTTATCACAGGGTAAGCTTGGTTTTACTAAGATTCAAAACAAATATTGATAATATACAAATACAATCTTATGGCTTGATCAAGTAATTCAACACAAACCCTGTTGTTCAGAGTTTTATGTATCAAATGTCAAAAGTTAGAATCTGAAGAGAAAAACTGTCAGGGAATAGGGATGAAGGGTAATTCTCTGAAACAGACAAAAACCTGCAATCTGTCATCTGGGTAATGAGAACAAGAAAGAGTTGTATAGTTGACATCTTAAGTGGAATATGATTAAAAAAACAACTCTATCACTCACTAAAATTTTTTTAATGTCTTATTTTACTTTTGAGAGAGACAGAGACAGAATGCAAGTAGGTTAGGGGCAGAGAGAGAGGGAGACACAGAATCTGAAGCAGGCTCCAAGCCATCAGCACAGAGACCGATGCAGGGCTCGAACTCAGAGATGTGAGATCATTCATGACCTGAGCCAAAGTCAGATGCTCAACCAACTGAGCCACCCAGGCACCCCTCACTAAAATATTTTTAAGACTTGCCATTTCTCAAGGAATATCATGCAACTACTTTAACTTTGGCATTCTAGGCCCTCTGTGATCTCAATGCCATGTGTCTGTCCTCATTCCCAACATTCCAGCAGACACACTAGACCTCTTACCTGATGTCTACCTTTACTGTCTAAAGCCTTCACCGCTAGTCTCTTTGCCTGAATTCCTCTTTCTCTCTGATTGCTGAGACCTTACCTAACTTTTAAAGCTGAGTTCACATACTCAAATCTCATATCTTCAACACTTCTGATTTCTTAGTGAGAATTATGCTCTCATTGTACATACAGATGTTGACTCTGTAATTGACTCATCACATTTTGCCATAAATTATGGTTAATTTTATATATCTGTCCCTTTCCTATATCTAGTCCTAGAGCATAGGAACTGTATTAGTCACTTTGTATCTCATTTATATTTGAAAGGTTTGTGGAATTTGACTAGCACTGACCCTTGAACAACATGGGTTTATACTGTATGCGTCCACATATAGGTGACCTAGGGTTTCTTTTTAATAAATACAATACAATACTATAAATGTATTTTCTCTCCCTTATAATTTTCTCAATAACATTTCTTTTCTCTAGCTTTTTTCCTTGTAAGAATACAGTATATAATACATATAATATTTAAAAATGTGTTAATCAACCATTTATGTTATTAGTAAGGCTTCCAGTCAACAGTAGGCTATTAAAAGTTTTGGGAGAATCAAGTTATATGGGATTTTTGAGTGCGTGGAGGGGTCACTGCCACTAATCCCCATGTTGTTCAAGGGTCAGCTGTAAATGAATTAATTAGCAGATTAGCAAACCACAGATGATGTTTCATTAAAATATCCTGTATGAAACAAAAACAAAAACCTCAAAAGGGCTTTGCAGACCTTGATTTCCCATTTTATATAAAGGGGGAAACATCCCCTGGGGTCTTCGGCCCCACGTCTTCTTTGCCATTTGAACACCCAAGTATTATTCTAGAGAAATAATGTATCTTTGAAAAATTCTCAGACTTGCCTTATTTATCTCCTGGATCTTGACTATAGCATCACATATTCATTTCTGTTAGCACCACATATTCCTTCTCATTTGGGGTAACAATGGTCTCCAGGCAAAACACACAGACTATACTTTGAAGGCTGAAAATTAAAGTTGGAGGCATGAGATATTGACAATAATTTTTATATACTTTTATATCTATGTATGGTTTCAGACACTAGACTAAAATGAGGAGTATTTCTTTACCCTGCCATAACTGCAGGGTGTTTTGCAATAACATTCTGAAGTTTCCTCTGTAGTGAAAGGGAAATGTATCTTTGGGTTTACTGATTTAAAAAAAAAAAAAGACTATGTTGGAGTTACAGTCCAACATAAACTCAGACCTCACCAGAGCTCTCAGCAGTTAACATCTTCTAACTAAGCCTTGTAATGTTAATATTTTATGAAGAGACTGGCTTAAATAATCAATATAAGAATTACGTCCACCAGAAAATTGGCAGATTGCTCTGGCAATCTCGCAGTACTCAGTTATTTGTTTTTAGATTCTAATGCCTCTATAGGCATCCAGACCGGAGTTACTTAGGCCTGAAACATCTTTCGTGAGACAAGAATAAAGAAAGTTGAGATTTGGGGAAACAAACAACCTCGGCTTCAGAATTATTCCTTTTCTTTCTCATTTCTCTGGCTGTGTCTCCGTTCGTGAGTTACATCACCCTTGTTCCTTCAATTGATGAAGATGTCTGATCCATCAGAGTCGTAACCAACCCATCTCCTACTGCTGCTTCAGTTTCTTCAGATCTCCCTGATCCTGATTAATACATGAAACTTACACCTCCTGCTCTGCTTTGTCTCTTATTCTACTTACCTGGGCACTGGATAGATACTTCCCTTGCCTGGACATAGCATGTTTGTCTGTGTTTGGCTTCCCTCATTACACTTCTTCAAGGAGCTTCTCTATCCACTGCTTGAAGAGGCAATCAAAGTGAAAATAATAGTTTTCACTTTCTCATCTTTTCTCAAATACCAATTGGCCATCAGCTTATTAAAAGCATTGATAAAAATGTTCACTGTAAGGAGAGGATAAGGGAGAAGAATGACATATTAGTTTTCCAGGATGGCATAAAAAAATTACCCCAAACTGAAGGACCTCAAAAAACCAATTTTTTCTCCCCCAGTTCTGGACGCCAGAAGTCCAAAACCAAGGTATCGATAAACTCTGATGGAGATAATCTGTTCCGTGCTTCTCTCTCAGGTTCTGGTGGTCCCTGGCAATCCTCAGTGAGCCTGGTTTGTAGATGCACTCACTCCATTCTCTGCTTTTAACATTTCATGGTGTTCTCTCTGTGTGTCTTTGTCTCTATGTCTCCTCTTTTCTTCTTATAAGGACACTATGTATATTGGATTAAGAGCCCACCTGACTCTAGTATGACTACATCTTAATTAATTACATCTGCAACAACTCTACATTCAAATAAAGTTGCATTCTGAAATAGTTGACATTAAAATTTCAACATATCTTTTTGGAAAGCACAATTAAATTCATAACAAATGGTTATAGGCTGACTGGTCACATTTGTTAGCAGAAATTTAGGACTGTTCAAAAGTATTAGAATTTCTGACCTCAGATAAATATACCCCTGCTTCTATAGGTACGGTTTCTCTGCCTCAAATACAGTTCTGTTTTTTGTTTTTTGTTTTTTTCTTTTTGAGAAGAGAACTTCTCAAAGTCTTTGTCTTAGGTATATTAGCGGGATTCAGGGTGTTTTGTTGTTGTTTATTTTGTTGGCTGTAACTGCAAATAGTTTCACATTTGTACTATAAGCAGACATATACTTTATTCAACAAATATTTACATCTCTTATCATAAAATACTATTTTGGGAGAATAGGGGTTTACAAAAATATATAAGGGCAACTCATTCCTTCAGGGATGTTTTAATTTAGAAGACCACCTAAATTTTAATTCAGAAGACTATCTAAATTCAAAGGTATTTACTAAACTTCTAAAAATTGTACAAACAAAGCATTGTAGATTCCAATAGAGGTGAAAATGACATCAGTTGAAGAAATGAAAAAAGCTTCCCATGACTACAGTTTTAAGTTTAGGTGTTAAAGAATACGTTAGGAGAAGAGCAATGATTACTGGAGTAAGCGCAAGTGTGTATATCTTGCCCCAAAATTCTGAACTTCTTTGATTCCACCATCTTACAAATATGAACATAGATTGATAACGGGCAACATTCCAGGCAGAAGAAAATCAAATTGTGAATCACTGAAGGATGGCAAGGAGAGTACATCTCAGTGTGGTTGGATTAGAGCTAAGGGAACTAATTGGAGATGAGACTGGAAAGGTGGGCTGTGCATGACCCAAGCTAGTTGCTAACAGCAACAGCTGAAACTTCTGCTTTCAGGACCAATCTCGATCAGAAATAAGAGTTACAAACATTTCCCAGCTAAAAATCTTAAGTCTCAAATCACCTTTGCTGCAAGTTCTGCCTGCTTCCTAAGCCCAGTCATGTCATTTGTGTCTCAGTTTGCAAAAACCTAAAAGAGCACTCTGGGGAACGCATAGTCCCTATGTATTACTAGTGAAAAGTTAAATTGTTAGATGTTTGCAGAGCAATCTTACAACATCTGTTAGAAATGAAAATATACAAATTCCTCTATCTCTTTAGCATTAAACAGCTAGTAGATAAAAATCTAATAGAAGGATACATGGTAGCATTGTTAATAGTGAAGAAAAGATTAAAAAAAAAAACAATGTGAAAAAATAACCATTAACGGAGGAATGATTGAATGGAACAAAATTTATTAATGACTTAATTTTGCAGGTATTAGGCTGTTATTTGATCTATTCAAGTTGATCTGATTTCACCATTCTGTTTGGAAAGGATTACTCTATTACTATTATTAATAGTGTTCTTATCTTGATTAAAATCATGAAGACAATTCTTTTTCTGCTTTCAATACCCTTTATAGAAGAAACATGTATTATAGAAAATAGAAAATGATATAAGCAAAATTAGGAAAAACTTTACTTATTGATAAATATTATAACCCTTTCAGTGTATATTGTCCCAGGAATTTTTTTCCTCTGAAAAATATTTTTTCACTAATATAAGATCATACAAAATGAGATGTTGGGTGATAAATTAGTTTCCTATTGCTGTTGTAACAAACTATCACAAATTTAGAGGCTTAAAACAAGACAAATGGACGATATCACATTCCTGGAAGCCAGAAATCTTAAATGGGTTTTGCTGAGCTGAAATCAAGTTGTCTGCAGAGCCATGTTCCTTCTAAGGATCCTTAAGAAGAATCCACTTCCTCACCTTTTTCAGCTTCTAAAGGCTGCCTGGTTTCCTTGGCTCATGGCTCCTGTCTTTATTTTCAAAGCCAGCAAACTAGCATCTTAGAACCTCTCTCTGAGTCTGACCCATTTTTTTAAATCATATCTCCTCTTCTGAATCTGATATTCCTTCTTCCCATTGGTAAAGACTCTTGTGTTTAAACTGGGCCCACCAAATAATCTCTACCCATTGTAAAATCTTAAACTTTCTCATACCTACAAAGTCCCCTTTGCCATGTAAGTAAACATATTCATAAGATGCTGGGATTACAACATGGATATCTCGGGGGGGGGGGGGGGGGTGTACCACAGATGAGTTCTCCAGAAGCAGATGCTGAGATGGAGTTTTGGATGGAAGATGTTTTTCAGAATTTCACCTGTGAAAGTGAAGGGAAAAACAGCCTTGGGTGGAGGAAGAAATTAAGCTTTGTCAGGTCTGAAAAACCTCAGCCAACCCAAGGAGGACTTCTAGAGCAAATCTTACCTTTCAGGGTGGTTTATGTGAGGTCCAAATTGTCGAGTCCCTATACCCCAACCTGCATCAATCACTGGGTGTGGGCTGCCCCAGGAAGGGAGTGAGGTGAGGCTCTCCAAAGCTGAGCTTGACCCCAAAGGAATGGACAGCTGGAGGCTGTCTACCAACCACATTTCCTGTGACTGAGCAGGAAATCTATCCTTGAAGAAGGGAACTGCATGGCATGTCCCCATGTCATCTACATAATGTATTCAAGACATTATCTATGGATTACTCTTTCATAAATTACTTTTTTTTTCATTTAATATATTTTAAACATTTCCCAAAGGACTGCATAATTCTTAATGTCTAATACTCATGGTATCTATAACAGGTATCTCATAGTTGAACATTTGTGTTATTTTCTTTTTTTCACTCTTATGAATAATTCTGCCATGAACTATGAACGTTAGAAATATTTAATAATATTCACCTTATACTTGCTCTTTCCTACCTGCCTAAAATACTAATCACACCTTTTTTCCATCTCTCATAACAATGAGACATTGGAATGAGACATGGTAAATCATTCAAAGCCTAACCTCGGCAATTTATCTTTCAAAAGTTGTATTTTAGGACAGGATGTTGTATTTTTTGTGGCATTAAGATTTGGAGTGTTCCTTATGGATATACTTTTACCCTAAAGAATACTAAGACAGGAAATCTTGTCAAAATTTGTAAAAGCTAAACATTAATTCTAAAAATAAAAATCTGTAGCAAATCTGACATTCCTTATTTATAGCCAACCTGCCTCTCTATTTTAGGTATTCCAGGTGCTCTCACTTCCCATTGACTCTGTCTTGTCAATCCCATTGTCATGGAGTTTGTCTTAATCCCAGGGACACACAAAACACTGTTCTCCCAGTCCTTGAAATTTAAGCCTAGACCTGAGATAATACCTTAAAATCATGCAGACTAGGGATATTTATACATTCTCTTTATATTAAGCCAATCCTGAGTGCATGTTTATATTAACCAAGGAGAGCAAGAATTCTCCAAACACCGAGAAAAAAGTGGTTGGGAGATTAACAAACCTCATCTCTCTCTGGACCAAAAGTTAGTCATTTTAGGAATTATGTCTGCTTATCTTCCTGGCTAATGTCTTTATCCAGATGCACTGAGAAAATTAGAACACATTTGGGAACAAATTTGTACCAAACAGGGAAAAATTTGATAATGTTTTCAAATACGAATCTCCTTCTACATAGACAGTTACAGAAATAATTCTGCCAGCATTTGGAAGTAAAATTGCATTCATAAAAATAACTTTTTACATCCTTAAAAACATCCTACTCATAATTGCTCAGTACAGAATGTTTATTTTGTGCCTGTTTCTTTCACTTTTAAAAGAACACTAACTTTCAAAATTTAATTGGCTACTAAACTGTCATGTCACAGATTATATGGCCACATGTCATTTTTAAGAATACTATAAAGAAATATTCAGGGCAAATATTTATAATGTTAAATGCTTAGTGAACATGTATTAAAAATAGTTTTAAGTTTGTATTTTAAAAATGTCATGTGTCTATACTGTCCTTCACTTAGAAAATTAAAGTGAAATATTTCTGAAGACACATAAAAAGTTCCATAAAAATATTCTTGCGTATGAGGTAATTCATTAGCAAAGTAAGTGCAATTATTTTTTGCTAGAATTTACATGTCTGTGTCTGTGTACAGAATTTTTTATATTCCAAAGTAAGGAATATTACACCTGAATATAGAGCAGTCACTATGACAGATTATTGATGAAAACAAACAATAAGCTATTGCTTACTTTTATGGAAAAGCGTTGGGTGGAAATGAACCTAATTGAAGTAAATACGATCTGACAGTAGGATGATAGTTTTGAACTAATTAGTGTAACACTAAATGAAAAGAAGGCATAATCGGGTGCCAAAAAAAGATATCTCATTTTAAACAAGTGCTTCTGCATTCTTTTAAAGTATGTAAAGGAAATGACAATCTCCAAATGAATCTCTCACCTACCTTATAAGTTAAGACACTAACGGTGAAATTGGAAAACAGAAAAAAAAAAGGATCACAAGCATCGGTGAGATTGTGGATCACTTAGCACTTCTATTTAAGTTGCTATGTTTTTTTTTTCTCATTGTAAAGCCACTTTTTAATAACCGGTAAGACAGTAATACCTTGAAACATAATAATTGTGTAATTATTGTTATAACCTGCTAAAGTTTTCCATCAAAGCAACTGTTATCGATGGAATTTATTCAATATATGGCCATGGTAGACCCGAGCAGTATACAGGTGAAAGATGATCATTCTCTTCAGATCCTGGTTCTCAAGGAGATATTTATGGTAGGAGGAATATAAGCCCTCATATACAAGCACTCTAATTCCCCATTTTTAGTTGTTGGAACAGGTTATAAACGTCTTGAGGGACCTCATAGAGGACTGGTTGGCAAGGAAGGACAGACTTATGTTGATAGAGCATTTCTAGTGATAAATGTTGCTTTGGCTCATTGTTCCCACAATTCATTATAGAACCGGGAATTGGTCCCCAAGTTCGTAATGGTATTGGTTGGTGCCAAAAGTTTGGCAGTTTCTTAAAGCCCTGGACCTTCATCTGAGGCTGACCCACTCCTATATTTGTATCTAATGAGGTAGAATTTTAGTTCTTTCATCCCTGTTAATGGCAAAATGTCTGGACCTTCTTTTCTTGCTCTTTTCTCTTTTCTTTTTTCCCCTTGAGATCTATTCTTGATTTTATTTGGCTCTTCCTGCTCCTACGAGTGTTGCCCTGGAAGTTACAGAAGACAATGGCTTTGATATTCACCCCTTGTTCTCGGACTCCCTTTACCTCTGGCCGTGCCAGGGAAAGAATGAGAATCAGAATCAAGGAAAGTTTGCAAGCGAGAAAATGGTGTTAAATAACAGTCGGGCAAGGCAATAAAGACAGAAAAAAGATGTGAGGTCAAAATAGTGAAAGATTAGAGACAAATTAGAATGTGGTGGATGTAATATTAGGATTTAGTCTTTATGAAAGTAACCAAGAAAAATGCAAGGATGCTGCTGACCACTTATGTGAAATGCCAACTGCATGTCACAGAAAGGAGCCAGACAGCGTGTCCCTTGGAATGTATTTGTTTACCCCCACCTCATCTGCCTGAACAACTATACATTCCTCAGCTTCCTCCAGTGGTCGGTCTCTTTCAATTATCTTCTTATTTCTTTGATAGGCTTTGCCACCATTTGAAATTAATGTATTTTATTTATTTGTGCTATGTGTTTATTATCTCTCTTTCCTAACAGAGTGTATGCTACGTGATGTTAGGAGCCTCTTTCTTGTTTACACCTATAGCCAGCAGTAATGAACAGTGCCTGGCACAAAACTGATGTTTAATAATTTTGATAAATGCATGCATGCATGCACAAATGGATGAATGAATGAATTCAAGATCTAGTTCAAGCATTATATCCTTTGTGAATTTTTTGCTATATAGCTTAGTAATTTCTTTCTTGTTACAATGATGGCACCTTCTATATACAATGGTATTCTGCTTTAATAAACTCATTTGTTTACTTCTTATCTCTAATAAAATGAGTCCCTTAAAGATTAGGTCCTGTATTATTCTCGTTAGAACTCCCAACCATTTAGTATATAGTTTCGTGAGTGAATGAATACTTTTGAGAAATTATTATTAGGTTTCCAGAGCCATATTGACCACATGAAAAAACTTAAATTTTGTAAGTTATCAGATGTGGAAAATACAATTTTTTACAATTCAGATAGCAGAGAGGTTTATATTATTTGCTTATGGAAATGTATCATAATTTAACTACACGTTTTCTCCTTACCTAAATTCTATAGTCAATTTTATCCACTTCTTTGACCAAAAAAAAAAAAAGCTGTTCAATATAGGCAAATGCAAGGTTAAGAAACATTTCTGATGTATTCTTTCTAAGAATTGGGTACTAGTCTTAGAATTTCTTTACCTTCTTCAACTTATCAGATGCTGTGATGTTTGAAAATAATTGTTTCTCTAACATACTTAATAAAAATTCCAGGAATACCGGAGACTTCCTGACAACAGATGTTAGTTTAAAGCAAAAGTCATTTTCCACTGCTTTGCAAAGTTTTCACTTAATAGAATAGATACCCTACATTTAAACAAATTAGAAAGAGGCTACAAAATATGAACATTTTTTAAACAATAGAAATCGAGAGCTCAGAGTAAGGAAAACTGTTTATATTTTTCTCCATTATGGATATTAACTTCTTGTCTTTTTGCCTAAACATTTACTTAAGTGAATTTTCAATCAAAAGTGTAAAATTTATATGCTTTGGCTTTCTTATAAGAAACGTGATATTATTGAGCAACCACGAATCCCCGGTGCCTGAAGAGTTTCTTGGGATACAGGACTTTGAGTGCTAAAATCAGGCAAACCAAGATGGTTGTTCACCCCAGACTGATAGAACAATTTTTTTCTTTTTTAACTTGAATAATATACTTGAAAGAGTTTTTAGAATTTTACAAGAATACATCTCTAAGGTATAGTTAAAAAGAGAAAGGTAACTCATTTTTGTTTGAAAGGTTGACACTTTTATGTTTCATTTTTATCCCAAGATGATGATGATTATTTATTTATAATAGTTGTAAGGGTACATGGCACTTACAAACACATAAAAGACAAAGCTCCTGTGAGATTTCCCATCTAACTCGATATACAATATGCCATGTAAGAGCAAAAGGGGAGACAGAAAAAGGTTGGAGAAAAATCAATACTGGAAAGCTTAGTGAAAGAAATGTGTTCTAAGCTTTCAAGGAGAGATGTCAAGGAATAAAAGGAAGTTTATTCAAGTAGGACTAATCTAGTTTTAAACCTTTTGAGAATTATACATGCATAAGTAATAAGAAAATGGATTTCTAGATCTTTTTTCTTATTATATTGTCTTAGTGAAGTAGTTTTTTTAATTTATAATTTTACAATGACTCTCTTTAACCTTACTAATGTTTTCTGCCTTAAACTATTTTCCCTGGGAGTTGTATAGCTACACCAGCTTCTTATGGTTAATATTTTTCAGATATATAATTTTTATTCCTCTTACTTTCAAATTTACCATGTTACTATGTTTTAGATGTGCCTTTTAAAATAGGATACAGCTAGAAATTTGGAATCCAGTCATCAAATTTTCACCTTTTAATTGTCAAGTTTATTGCAGTTTCCTTTACTGTGTTTCTTAGTATTTTATTTCTGCCAACTTACTTCGTATTTTTATGTTCTTTGTTCCTTTACTGTCCCAGTTGCACTGACCAACGAACTGTCTTTATTCCATTTTTTTCCTCTAAACTATTGGAAGTTACACATTATTTTTCTGTTATTTAGCAATTCCCCTTAAGTTTCTAATATTTGTAACCTATGCTGACAAAGTCTGATATTAATATTCTTATACTCCTCACCCATAATATAAGTAACTTCTAATCCCTCCCCTGTAATTCATGTCTAATGTTTTAGTTGTCTTATTTTTAAACCACATGCAATTAGTTATTGTTATAGTAATTTTAATTTAGATTACCTCATATTTTTCAATATCCATTCTTACCATCCATTTTAAATCCTGCTACTACCTTCTGGGTATAATTTTCTTCTTCCTACAGTAAATTGCTGAGTGGTAATTTAAGTGATGGAAGGTCTCTGGTGAATAATAAAAAAAAAAATCCAGCAAACAAAAAGTCCTCTCTATCTGGAAATATCTCCACCCACAACTCTTGAAGAATTATTTAGTGAGGTATAGAACTCTAAACTGGTAGTTATTTTCTTGAAGCACTGTGAGACTATAATTTATGCTTTATTTTTTGAGCTTTTTTATTATTTTTGACATACCTGCTGTGGTTCAAATGTTATTACTGTGTAGTTAATCTCTTCATCTCTCACCTTTTCTTTCCTGGTAACCTTCTTTCTCCTGATTGTCTTTATGTTCTCATTGCCTCTAGGGTCCAGCCATTTCTACTAGACATTATTGGTAAAACTTTATTTTTATTTAGCCTGGTGAGAAATCATTTTGCTTCTGGACTGTAAGAATTCTTATTTTTCTTCAACTGGGAAAAACTTTTAGCCATTATCATTTCAAATATTGCCCCTCTCCTACTTCTTTAACTTATATGAATATATATGTTGGATCTTCTCTTCTGTCCTCTATGTGTCTTAATCTCTCTTCCATTTGTTTAATCTTTGCATCTCTATGGGCTACATCCTGAGAAATTTCACCAGCCATCCAATTCAACATTGTCTCTTTGGCTTTATTTCCTCTACTATTTGGCCTGCTCATTGCTCATTTTCATTTCAAGGGTCCGTAAATTTTTTTAATTTTTAGAAGTTTTAAGTGGTGGGGCGCCTGGGTGGCGCAGTCGGTTAAAGCGTCGGACTTCAGCCAGGTCACGATCTCGCGGTCCGTGAGTTCGAGCCCCGCGTCAGGCTCTGGGCTGATGGCTCAGAGCCTGGAGCCTGTTTCCGATTCTGTGTCTCCCTCTCTCTCTGCCCCTCCCCTGTTCATGCTCTGTCTCTCTCTGTCCCAAAAATAAATAAACGTTGAAAAAAAAAATTTAAAATAAAAAAAAAGAAGTTTTAAGTGGTGATTTTTCAAATCAGTCTGCATTTTTTTTCCTCGTGTCTAATTCTTTTCTTATGGTTTCTGTTCATAGATGGATTTAACTATATTAAATAAACTCATTTTATTTTCTGTCTCAAACTGTCTTATTATTCTTTTATATATTTCAAATATATCTGCTGGGTCTCAGGTAGATCATTTCCTTGTGATTTTTTAAAATATTTGATTGTGATCTTAAGTTGCAAACCAACTACTCCATAGGCATTTTGTGCAGCGTAGATTATAGAAATATCTCTTGGAAGTAGTTTTACATTTATTTTTTCCAAGTGTGTCAGGAGAAACGCTGACCCACAAATAATTTTTTAAGCATCTTTACTGAGATACAGTTCACGTACTATAAAATTCATGAGTTTAAAGCGTATCATCACAAAAAGAAAGACTGTACACACATTAGAAGTTACTCCCCATCCTTTCCCCTTCCCCAAGCAACCACGAATACACTCTCTGTCTCTAAGGATTTGCCTATTCTGGATTTTTTTTATATATAAATGGAATCATGCAGTATGTGGTCTTTTGACTTCTTTGGTTGATCATGTTTTCAAAATCCATCCATGTATCAACACTTTATTCCTTTTTATCACCAAACAATATCCTGCAGCATAGATATACTGCATGTTGTTATTCTTTTTTAGGTGGTGGACATTTGGGTGGTTTTTACCTTTTGACTATTATGAATAATGCACTTATGATTATTCATGTGTAAGTTTTAGCGCAGATGTATGTTTTCATTTCTCTTTGAGTATATACCCAGGAGTGGAATTACTATACCATATGGTAACTCTATGTTTAGCATGTTAAGGAATTACCAAACTGTTTTCTACAATGTTCACAGCATTTTATGTGCCCATCAGCAGTGTTTGAGGGTTCTGATTTCTCCACCTCCTCATCATTTGTTATGATATATTGTTTTTATTATCAGCCATCTAGTGAGTGTGAAGTGGTATCTCATTATAATTTTGATTTGCATTTCCCTAGTGGCTAATGATGTTGAGCATCTTTTTATTGGCCTACTGGAATTTTGTATATCTTTTCTGGAGAAATGTCTATTCAGATGATCATCCCATTTTTTGATTGTGTTATTTGTCTTTTTATTATTGAGTTATAAGTGTTTATATATTCTGGATACTAGTCCCTTATCAAATAAATGATTTACAAATGTTTTCTCCCATTCATTGTGTTGTCCTTTCACTTTCTCGATGGTATTACTTTCAGAAAAAGCAATTTAATTTTGATGTAGTCCAATTTACCTATTTTTTCCTTTCGTCTATGTTGCTTTTGGTGTCAAATCTAATAAACCGTTGTCTTATCCAAGTTCATGAAAATTTATGTCTTTACTCTTATGTTTTCTTCTAGGAATTTTACAGTTCTAACTCTTACTTTTAAGTCTATGATCCACTTTGAGTTTATTTTTGTATATGGTTTAAGGAAGGGGCTCAATTTCACTTTTTTGCCTGTGGATATTTGTTTTTTTCAGCACCATTTGGTGAAAAGGCAATCTTTGCTTTTGACTTGACTTGGTATCTATGATGAATTTTATGTGTCCACTCGGCTAGACCATGGTAACCAGATATTTGGTCAAACATTGTTTTGGATTTTTCTTTGGAGGAGTTTTTATATGAGATTATTATTTAAACAGGTAGTTTTTGAATAAAGCAAATTACTCTTCACAATGCCCATTAACTACAGCCAATCAGTTGAAGGCCTTGATAGAACAAAGACTAATTCCCACCCACCCACCCCATCCACCCCCTCAGCAGGAAGGAATTACTCTAGCAGATTGCCTTTGGACTCAAGCTGCAACTTTTCCCTGGGTCTCCAGTCTGCAGGCCTACCTGAAAGATTTTGGACTTGTCAAGCCTCTACAATTGTGTAACTGAATTCTTTTTTAAATTCTTTTTTTTTTTTTTTTTTAATTTTTTTTTAATGTGTATTTTTGAGACACAGAGAGACAGAGTACGAACGGGGGAGGGGCAGAGAGAGAGGGAGACACAGAATCGGAAACAGGCTCCAGGCTCCGAGCCATCAGCCCAGAGCCCGACGCGGGGCTCGAACTCACGGACCGCGAGATCGTGACCTGAGCTGAAGTCAGACGCTTAACCGACTGAGCCACCCAGGCGCCCCCAATTGTGTAACTGAATTCTTTAAAATCTATCTATGTATCTGTGTATCTATGTATCTATGTATCTATCTATCTATCTATCCATCCGTACACACACACACACACACACTCACACACACACTCACACACACACACACACACACACACACACATCTATATTACTGGTCCTCTTTCTCTGGAGAACCCTGACAACCCTGACTAATAGAGTACCATTGTCAAAAATTAACGGGCCTTAATTGTAATGGTTTATTTCTGGAATTTCAATTCTCTTCCTTCTATTCCGTATATCTATATGCCTGTCCTTATAACCCAAACTACCAATTTTAATATTTATGCTTCTATTTCACAATGCATACACATAGGATTCATGCATATAAACATTAATTTAGGATCAGGCTTCAAACGCATGCATGGCACACACTTGGCTTTGAATTCTTGTGAGATATTTCTGTTTTCTATTCAGAGAACTAAACATACACATGATAACTCGATTCATTAGGTCACTGGAAACATTTTGTAATCCCTTTATCACCAAAGGTAAAAAATCAAAGGACCTCAGATATGTGCAGGTGCCTTCATTCCAATTTCATGTCTTAATTGCTCCCAAAGTCTCACCTCTGTCTCTGCATGGCTATTAAACTCAAGACTTTGGGCATTGTAACTCATCTCTGAATTTGATAATCACCTCCTAGATGTACAGCAACTTGTGTTCTTAATTGATCTTTATTTTTAACACTTCAAGATCTGTGTTTATTCATTGCAAACACACTTATAGATATATGTTTTTATATTTATATCTGTATCTATCACTTTGAGTTGCAATTTATTATGTCTTCTAAGTATTTATGGGAGTAGAGACATTTTGGTCAAAATCTTTGCTGGAAGCAGAATTCAAATATACTGATTATTTTTCTTTGACAACTTCAGAGGTCCACACTGAAAATTCAGATGAAACACAGATGAAAATGTTCAAATATGGATTATATTCTCCTATGAAGACAAAAAATAAGTACTCTAAATTCTATTAACATGAATACTCTGAATTATTTATATATTGAATATGCAAAGCTATTATCAGGATTAAATGAGATAGTCTGAGCCGGTGTATTAGTAATTAGCATAAGTTAGTTGCCACTCAGTAAATGGAATTATTATATTAATTTTGTTATTAGTGAATTACATGTGTGTCTGATTTACTTTAGGAGTTACTTAATATTATATTTCTTTCTTGATAGGAAAAAATGCATTCTGAATAAAATAACTAATTTACAAATGGATTTTGAAATAAAAAAAATTGCTATCTGTCATTCTATAGTATATATAAGGCTCTATTTACTTGAAGCCATTTAGTGAAATATAAAGGCAGGTTATAGTGTAGTGAAGCATACAATTTCTAAATGTTGTTTCTCCCTCATTGCAATGAAACATTCATAGAGATGCATGATTTGAATAATTGATTTTTAAGGTCTCAGAACAAAGGTTCCAGAGAGAATTTTAACTATTTTACTGAAAAAAATAATTAGTTATGGAAAACTTTCCAACTTCAATTATTAGTGCACTGAAGTGATGCAACAAATCACACTAATCTTAGGAACATTTATCTTTAATTTTTGAGATGGACTATTCATCCTTCATTTCTAATGAAGGGACAAAAAATAAATACTTATTTCTAATATTTCTAATATTTTAAAGCCCTAATTTTACTTATATTGATGACATTATTCTAAAGGTTCATCTATGAAATATATTTTTAAACGTTAAAAAAATTCTTTAACATTTATTTATTTTTGAGAGACAGAGAGACAGAGGATGAGGGGGGTGGGGGGAGAGGGGCAGAGAGACAGGGAGACACAGAATCTGAAGCAGGCTTCAGGCTCCCAACTGTCAGCACAGAGCCTGATACGCTGGGCTGGAACCCACGAACTGCGAGATCATGACCTAAGCCAAGGTTGGACGCTCAACCGACTGAGCCACCCAGGTGCCCCATACTAAATATATTTTTAAAATAAAATTTTAAACATTTAATTTTTTTCTTGTCAAAATGTCTTCATTTCTGGAAAGCCATTCCTTTGTTGTATGCTGTCAAAAGCATTTTGAAAATAAATAAATCAGCATTTTAACACCAACATTTATTTTTTCCTAATAAATATTCTAATAACACATTAATTACAAATCAGAGGTTTTCTTCCAAAGCACAAGTGATTTCACATAGCCCAAGAATATTTTCTAGCCATGCAACAACTTTGACTACTACCATCTTACTTGGTTAGAGAGCTAGCAAGTTTGGTATCTGTATTAGATTTCTATGGGTTTATTCAAGAAAGACAAGCAAAACCAAAGAAACAAAATGCACTTACTATGTATCAATTTATCAATATGGCTTACTCCATCAATTAGAACAATGGCTAAGCTATACATCTCATAAGTGTATGTACTATATTGCATAACCAGAATTTTTCTTAGGTTCAACACAAAGATTTTACAGGAGCAGATGGCTATGTCTATGAAATGTAAACCTGTCTTATTTTACATAAAATGCTGAAATTATTTCATGCATTTTTGAACTTGTGGTTTGGACGAAAGTTGATCTCATTTAAGCACACTTCCAGTTTATTAAAATAGATATTTGGCTTTCCAGAATTCTATATGTTCGATGTAGAATGAAGCTTTAAACACGCTTTCTCAACATGATTAACAGCTGATATAGTCTGCCTTAGCTGTGTGAACTTATTTCATAAAGAATTGTTTTGTTCTGTTGCATTTCCCAATAGATGTCATTCTCATTTTCTCATAATTTAATCTTTTAAAATCTTTAGAAGTGCCATTTTTATCATGTTAATTAATTTCTAAAGAACATTCCCAACCCCCCCCAACCCCCGGGGAAATATAATCTGCTCATTTTCACATTTAGGTGAAAGTGTAAGATTTTTATTTTTAGGATATCTGTTTTTGTAGCATATTTGCTTTTTTATCATTCATCATTTGAAAGTTTCCTTTGAGTTGTTTGATGTCAAATAACAATGGTGCCATAAAATAAATATAAAGGGATTTTTGTTAAATATATATAAGATCTAATAGTCTATCAGTTATTGATAAATAAAAACTACATTCTCCCCAAAATGCCAGGAAGAAAACCCTCACTATATATATCCTGGAACTTTTTTCTGTTAAGATAAAGGGAAAAGATATGACTGCCTGCATTACCCATATTTAATAGGTGAAAATTCACAGTGAAAAGTTAAATATCTGGCCCATCCCAACAGAGATTTTGAAAATGATGACTTCATTTTCTAGACATTAAAAATTAGTCCTAAAATAATTCTTAAATATGTTGAATTAGCAGAACTGCAAGAATAATGTCAAGTACAAATACAACATATGAGTTTTTGTCACTTGTTATGTTAACATTTTTTATAGCGATTCTCATTGGTGTTATAGCTTACCTAGCAGTTTTCCTGATACATGTGTTGACAGATTTTGAAGGTTGGTAAGAGATAATGGCTAACCATTAGAAGTGAGAGTATGACTCTGTTTTCATCTTAAAATAGCTTCATTTTTCAGATGATTTACTTTACGTTTCACATGAGCTCTGAGTATGAACAACAGATTGTGCAGGCATGCTCTTCTCTGTATAGATTTTGCTGTATTTTCAGTCTAACATTCCAGTTACCAAATAGTAAAATGGCGAGCCTCTCTGGCCGCCGAGATGGGCTTTGTGTATCAATCAATGCACTCGCTTCTTGTAAACTGCTATGAAGCCAGACAGCCTGGAACAATTTAATACTGAGAGAGAGGTGTGAATTTCTTCTACTTATCTTAATAAAGTGTTAACTTCAGAATAGTTAAGTGCTTGCAGTTATATTCCAAAATAAAAATGCTCAGATTCAGTTGTGGAAACTTAATGAAATAACTTCTCATTTCTTAGTTCTTCCTTAGGTTCTGCTATTTAACTACTACTATTTTGGGGGCACCTGGGTGGCTCAGTTGGTTAAGCATCTGGCTTCGGCTGAGGTCATGGTCTTGTGGTTCGTGAGTTTGAGCCCCGGGTCAGGCTCTGTGCTGACAGA
This sequence comes from Lynx canadensis, assembly GCF_007474595.2. Taxonomy (NCBI): domain Eukaryota; kingdom Metazoa; phylum Chordata; class Mammalia; order Carnivora; family Felidae; genus Lynx; species Lynx canadensis. Next base: position 141,571,516 of record NC_044304.2, on the reverse strand, counting down.
GCCTGGAGCCTGCTTCAGATTCTGTGTCTCCTCTCTCTCTGCCCCTCCCTTGCTCATGCTCTGTCTCTTTCTCTCTCTCAAGAGTAAATAAACTTAAAAAAAAAAAAATTAACTACTACTATTTTTGAAAGGGTTCTTAAAATTAAAGTAATTGGTAAAATAGATTTCTGAGCATAAACACACAAAAAAGAATTTTGCAATACTGCCAAAGGTTTTATGAGTAGTGAAAATGAATAATAATTCATCTATCATGTAATAAAACTGCAATGTTACTATAGAATAATACATTGGCATAGAACAGGAATTTAGCTTGATTTTAAAGTGATGAGTCTGGAGTGAGATTTTCTGGTTTGAGATCTTGGCTCTAATATTTACTATCTAAGACTTTTTTTGGGTAAATTATATAACCACTTTGTACCTCAATTTAGTCATCTGTAAATGGAATGATAACGGTACTACCTCATTGAGCTGTGATAAAGGTTAAATGGGCTCATATTTCTATTTGGAACAGTGCCTGGCATATATAAATATTCTATATGAGTTCAAGATGTACTTGATCTAATAATTTATTAGTATATCATGCGTTGAATAACATACATTTCCAAGTCTGTGTTTTCTATCATCTTTCTGGATATTGGATTATTCTAGAGAATAACTAATCCTAGTCAATCTCTTATTTAGAAAAAAAAATAAAAGACAAACTTATCAAATCTGTTACTAACCCAGAACTGAAATCACAGCTCACACTTTGGAGAACACACTGACATTCAGAAAGAACTGCTAGGAAAAAAACGAGCTGATTATAACCAGCTAAAATTGAATCAAAAAAAAAATGTGGTTCTATGTTCAGGTTTTTAAAAGAAAATGCCAAGTCTAGAATGGAGGAATTTTGTTTACCAAGAAAGAGAACTTGACAGCACTATTTGTCACCATACATAGTTCATTCTAAATTTACCTGGTAATTGATGTGACCATCTGTGTTAGTTAACTGGCTGTATCCAAAGGAAAAACAAACTTCTTATATATTTATGATAGGAGGTAGTCTTGCAACTTGGAGGGAGGCAGCCACCTAAGTGAAGCTACAGAAATGGGGAGAAATAAGGGTGCTTGATAATTATATTTTAGACATGGCTCTCAGGTCCTTGAGAGAGACAAGTTGTGCCATAAAGCTGATAGGGGGTCTATTTTTCATCTAAAAGATGTATATACATTTCAAAGAGACAGAGAAAGGACTTACAAGTTTTCTCAGTAAGTTCTCTAAGAAAATGGTGAGGCAGTCTCTTATTTTCAACATGGAGAATTGAATCTGTTATTTTTAATTTATATTTGCCCTTGCAGTAGAAGAGAGAAATTGGAAATGAAAAGGAAAAGCAAAGACAGAGTCCCTGCCATATATCATCAGACTTAAGATGCAGAAAATACAATTGGCTAAAGAGAGAAATCAAGAATATTTATTTTTAACTGCTTATAAATGAGTGATATCAAGGCAGATGGCTTTCATTAAGAAAGGAAATGTGTACCATAATGTAATTTAACATTATTTGAAATATATACCATTTATATCTAAGGTAAGTTCAGCCCAATAAAATTATGCTTACAAATGTGGTGGGGAGGGGGGATGGGGACGGGGAGAAAACTTTCTTTATTTGTGTCCAGGCTCCATTATTTATTTTCCCAGGAAGGTAACTGACATGCTAAAAAGAATTGCATTGGGAAGATTTGTACCCACATCTGAAACACATTTTCAGAAATGTGCTCTGGGAAAAGAAGAATGCATGGAAATAGAAGAGAGTAAGTAGGAGAAACACTTCTTTTACCTTCCTGTGTTGAAGGTTCACAAGGCATATTTCCATATTAAAAGCTTCTATGAAGCTTTTAAGAAGTCCTTTTAAATTTTGTAGAAATAAGATAGGCTTATTTTTTTCAGAGCTAGCTATACTAAGGGAGTCAGCCACTATCATTTGTCTGCTGCCTTTACAGATAAACAAGAATCTAGAATAATACAAAATATTTAGTCACACTTCCTCTACTTGAGGATTTTCAAGAATTGTTTTACTTTGCTCTCGCTGAAAAATGCTGTAGAGAAGGTTGAAACCAATCTTATGAGTGCCTCAAGATGAGTTGATCTTTTATTTTACTTAGTTTTGGTTTCTTGTGTGCCATAGAAATCTTTCTTTAGTTTTAAGTCCAGGAAATTTATGTGAAAATGTCACAGTGTTAATAAGTCTGAGTCAATTTTAATTAGTCCACCTTCAATTTATTGAGTCAAGTGTCTTTTTAATTTCAGGAATTTTTTCTTGATTTATATTTTCAAGTCTACTTTCTGTCCTAATTGTTGTTTTCTTTTTTATGTGGACCCTGGGTGTGTGTATAATGGATCTATTTTGGGCAAGTTTTCACATCTTTTTCTTCCTAATTATTTAAATGCTTTTTTTTTTTCGGGGCGCCTGGGTGGCTCAGTCGGTTAAGTGGCCGACTTCGGCTCAGGTCATGATCTCGAGGTCCGTGAGTTCGAGCCCCACGTCGGGCTCTGTACTGACAGCTCGGAGCCTGGAGCCTGTTTCAGATTCTGTGTCTCCTTCTCTGACCCTTCCCCGTTCATGCTCTGTCTCTCTCTGTCTCAAAAATAAATAAACGTTAAAAAAATAAATAAATAAATGCTTTTTTTTTCTATTACATAATTTAAGGTACTAAAATTTGTCCTTCGTTTAGGTAGATATTTATTTTCAATGGTGTGGATGCTTCATCTGTTGCATCACTTATATCATTTTATCTTTGTTCCCACTTTTTTTGTTGTATTATTATTTCTTCTCTGAGTTCCTGTATTTTCTGTCTTGACATCTTCATGCATGGGGAACTCTTTTTTTTTTTTTTTTAACAAAGCTATTTGATTCCATAGGAAAATACTTCACCAAGGTTTTTATTTACTCTGTGTTAAAATATTTTGTTGGCCATCTTTGTTTATGGCTTTTCATGGTTTTTTTCTTAATGACTTTTTGCCTTGTATGTTCCTTTTATAATGCTACACACCTGTGAACGTGAGACATTCTTTCTGGCCCCAGTTATTTACAGAATTTGAAGTGGGAAGAGACCATATGAGTACTTTGGGCTAACATGAAGAAGAGCGTGGTAAACAGCTTTGTTGCAAAAATGGAACATACGTAGGTTTTTTTTCCCTTCGGCTCTAACTCCCTTGCGGCTCCATGAGAACAAAGGATTGGGAAAGCTTCTTCAGCCCACACATTTGAGCCTGATTTCTATCACGAGAGTTAATTTCCCACTGGCTGGCACCAACCACTTTGGAAACCTGCTGCTCTAACAGGTTTGCTCGAGATCTGAGGTGGTCTGTGATCTCTCAGCCTTCTATCTCAAAATGGTCCCTTGTTCAATGCACATCGTATCCTTTATTAAAATTTTTTAAAGTTTGGGATTATCTGTGCTAAATGTCATCTAACATAAAATCTCTACTTCCTATTTGTCATTTTCTTTGTTAGAAGTTGGCAGACATTTTGTTTCTCCTCCAGCTTAAAAGTGAAATGTCTTCATTGTGTATTTTTTAAGAGTAGTTCTTTTATTCTCTTTTCCATTTTATTTATAATGGCTCATTAATTCAGTTTCTTTCACTCTAGAGCCCATTTGAGCAATTTATATTTCCCCCCAAAATTATCCATTTAAGTTAGCCTTTAAATTTTATTGGTGTAAATATTAACACCAATTAATGTTGTTTCTTTGAGCTTTTCTTTAATTTTTAATTTTTATTATTTTTTTTAAACTTTTATTTATTTTCGAGAGAGACAGAGAGAACACGAGCGGGGGAGTCCAGGCTCTGAGCTGTCAGCACAGAGCCCCATGCAGGGCTCAAACTCACAAACCGCAAGATCATTACCTGAGCCAAAGCTGGACACTTAACCGACTCATCCACTCAGGTGCCCCTGAACTTTTCTCTCAATACACGCATTATAGCATAAATTTCACTCTAACACCTGCTTTGGCTGCATTCTGTTTTGAGACATACTTTTTTTTTTGAGACATATTTTGATTTGCCATTTGATTTCTTATTTGGTCTATTGCTTGTGTAGCAACGTGTTGTTTAATATTTACATATTAGATATTTCATATTTATAAGTAATTTTTACACCAAGTGTTTTATACTCATTTAATATTCTACATCTATAATAGGTCCCTTTTTTTCTGATATTTTTATAACATCTAGACTTACTTTGAAGATGTTAATTACATTCCTTTTAAAGTCTACTGTTTGTTCTCTAAAATCTTGAGATTAATTTCTTGTCAAATTGGGTTTGGTGACTTATGTTAAAACATGTTTTCCTCAAAATGTTGGTGTTTTTTTTTCACTGGCTCCTCATATTTTTGTTTGATGATTTGTTTTTGCCTGGCTGTGGATGTACATTCTGACATAAGAGCTGGCCTCAGGAGATTGTGGGAGCAAAGTGCTGGTAGACTATGCCAGAAATTTCTGTCTGATTATGTCTGGCTTCAATGATGCAGGCACTCACCCTTGACACTTTGCTCCAAGGGCAAATGTAGCTGATGCCCAGGGAAGGAGAAGACTCTGTCCAGCTATTCCACATTCACTCACCCAAATAATCCCTTCTCTGGGGGCCTCCCCAACTGTTTGAATGTGTTGCTCTGGGCTTGAAGCAACCTTTGGTGCCATTTCACATCTGCTGCTCAATCCCATTCTGTAAGCCTTTTGGGTTGTGGTTTACATGAGCCTCTTTTCTCTGTTTTCTCTATTTAATGGATTCCTCAAATGACAAGACTAATTGATAAAAGATATTCTAGTTTTCCATCACCACTTTAGATTTATTATTTAGTAATATCTTTGGGCACTTAAAGGTGATTTGGGGGCATCTGGGTGGCTCAGTAGGTTGAGTATTCTACTCTTGGTTTCGATTCAGGTCATGATCTCAGTTTTGTGAGTTCAAGGCCCACATCGAGCTCTGCACTGGCATCACAGAGGCTGCTTGGGATTGTCTGTCTCTCCTCTCTCTGCCTCTACCCCACTCATACTATCTCTGTTTCTCTCAAAATAAATAAATAAATAAACTTAAAAAAAATTAAGGTGATTTGGTTTGGAGAGAGTTCTTAGATTTTGTCAGCCATCTTCATCCAATGTCCTTGTTCAGCACTTCTGTGACTACTGATTTGAACCTGTTTTACTTTTCTGTGGCCTGGATTAAACGTTTCTAAGAAGGTAATGTAGTGTCTGTATAGATTTATCTTTTCTAGGAATCTGGAGGTTTGTTTTAGTGGCATTTTTTTGGAAGGGAATTTGTCACTGGCAGAATGTTTTTCCATGTCTGTTTAAAGACAAGGCAGCTTATAAAGGCCATAATGGTAGAAGACTGACCTGATTTTACCTTATGTATAATTCATGGTGCAAAGATCTGAAAAATGTTGTTAGATATTTTATTATCTAACAGTCCTAATTGAAAGGGCCTTTTGTAAATTTGTTTAAAATTATTTATTTTTTAAAACTTAATTTTTTTTTAATTTTTTAAGTTTATTTATTTACTTTGAGGTGGGGGGGGAGCTCAAGCAGGGGAGAGACAGAGAGTGAGAGGGAGACACAGCATTGAAAGTAGGCTCCAGGCTCTGAGCTATCAGCATAGAACCCGACACGGGGCTTGAACCCACAAACAGCAAGATCATGACCTGAGCTGAAGTCATATGCTTAACCGACTGAGCCACCCAGGGACCCCGAAAGGAACCTTTTTAAACTTTTGATTTAGGTTACTTGGGGGCTTTTACATATTTAGTGGTGCCCATGTTCTTCATCTCTGTGGTAGTCATCACCACAGAATGCAAATATTAGGGTGCAGACATAGTACAGAAGATGCTATGAAAAATGTGGCTGTTTGCACTCCAACTTAAATGGCTGTTGTTTTTGTTTGTGTTGAGAAGGAAAAACTTTCTTCTACCATTGAAGATTCTTTTGTGTAATCTAAGAATCAAATTGACAAGAGACATATTAACAGGAGAAAATAAAATTTAATTGTACATATACAGGGAATCCACATAAACATGAGACTCTAAAGACAGCAAGGCAAAGTGAAGTATATATATATATATATATATATATATTTTTTTTTTTTTTCCTAAACTAAGGACAAGGGGGTAAGGAGTCCGAGACTTCAAAGGGAAGGAAAGCAATTCACAGGAAAATAAACAAGAATGATCAAATGTTTGCGGATTTGGTAATCAAATTGTTGCTGGGCCATTCTGAAACAAATGACATACAGAGAAATTGTAATAGATTTTGCTGAATGCCTTTCTGTCTATCATACTCAGCTCATATTATACTGTAGTTATTTATGGTAATAGCTCACTTTCTGGAATATGTCCTCTATCTGAATTCTTTTAGGCAGTTGGGGAGAAGGTGAAAAGTTCATCCTGAGCCTTCTGTTTCTTAAAAATAATCAGCCTAAAATAATCCACACGCCAAAGAGACATATTTTGGGGTGCCAAATTTTGCTCCCACACATTTTCTTGCATTAAAAAATGGGGGATATGCCAAAGATAACTTGGAAAATCATATTAAATCTTGGAGCTATCTGAATATAATCAAACTATGCAATTATAATTAGAATATACTTAAACCATCAATCTACAAATGTGACTCTAGCTGTACTGTGTATTTTACTATTTGGTTCTGAAGAAAGCTAAAAAATTGTAAAGTTTATATAGGCTTATAGAAATTATCCCATGTAAAATTTCTGGGAAGTCTTAGAATTTTAATATTTCATCCTTACATTAATTTTTAAACAGGCTTTCCAGGATTTATAATTGTACTAAAATACTATGATAAATAATTGTATTTACTAAAGGGTCCTATGAAACTGGCATTAGATTAACAACTCATCACAAATCCCAGTTATGTCCTGAAAAGTGTCTTTGTTCCTGTTTTCTCCCAGATTGCTTATTTACCCTCAAAAACAACCAGTTTGAATTAGGTTTGCTTTGCCTTGAGGTACTCACTGTCCGGACTTGTTCTTTTTTATTCAGTAATCCCTAAAGGGTAAATACTTTACCTCCTAATTCATATCCTGAAATAGTTTTAAAGTAGTCTTCAAAAAGTGGAAGAAAGATTCCTCGAAAGACATGCCATATATTCTCCCTGTGTCTTTCCACACCTTCTTGCCATTCTGTTTTGACCTGCTGCCCGGTTCCTGAGAAGGCTGACAGGTACAGACCACATTACGGCTATCCCATATCCTCTGGCTTCTGGATGGCTTCAGCCAATGGTAGCCCTGGTCGTAGATCTTAGGGACTATGGATCTGTGGGGTGGCCTGAAGTCAGCCGCCTTACTACATTGAAGTCCTATCTGTGCTCTAGGCAGCCTCCATTTAGCAGAGAGATTGAGGGGGTTATTTGAATACAAAGGTGAAGAGGTGGTGGGAGGCTAGATTCTTTCTTCTGGGTTGATAAATTTTTTTAAAAAATATTGCATAGAGGAGTGTCATTTTCTAATTATATTATAATTTATTTATTTAATGTTTATTTATCTTGAGAGAGAGAGAGAGAGAGCGCGCACGCACAAGTGGGGTAGGGGCAGGGAGAGAGAGGCCCTTCACTGTCAGCGCAGAGTGCAATAAGGGCTGGATCCCACCAACTATGAGATCATGACCTGAGCCAAAATCAAGAGTCAGATGCTAAACTGACTGAGCCACCCAGGTACCCCTAATTACTTTTTAAAAGACTCACTCTGGGTCTTATGTAGAGCATCAAATGTAAGAGAATAAGAATAGAAGTTTGGAAAGCATCCTGGATCCAGGATGGATATGTTCTGAAGATAGAGACAACTGGACTTGCTTACAGATTGCTTATGGGCTTTTATAAGAATTAAGTGTATCTTCAAGGCGGCTTGGACTAAAGTGATTAGTTGCATGAAGGTGGTGTAGTTTGTTGAGTTAGGGAAACACAGTATTAAAGAGGAGCAATTTATTTATTTATAAAATAAGATCGAGTGTTCTTTTTTAGGCTTGGTATGGTTTGAAAGTTGGAAATATCTTCTAGACATCTGAGTGGAGATCTCTAGTATGCAGTTGAAAATATAAGTCTGGAATTCATAGCAAATATGAATTTTGGAAATATGTCTAGCATAGAGGACATATATTGGGAAGTCATGAGCATGTAACTGCTTTGAGAGTGGAAAGGGAGGGATTCAAAAATAGAATGTCAAGGTGTTGTAGGATGGTGGATGGACAAGAAGTTAAAATCAGAATTCTTAGAGGCTATTTTTTTTTATTCTCTCATTTAGTATTGGATTTTGCTAAGGGAAGATTTTTAGTGATGTTAGATGTCTTGTATCTATGAATTCAGGTGCTCACCTGATTTGACAGCCAACAAACAAAAACCTGAAAACTCAAAATGATTTAAACAGTAAGGAAATTTCCTAGCTCATAGACCTAGGAATTCAGAGAAATGTCAGGTTTCAGAGTTAGTTGATTCAAGGGCTTAATACTATCATCAAGTTCGCATAATTAAAAAACAAAATCCAACATTCTGCAGAGTCACCATAACTGGCTTCATCTTAAATTTGGTTCCTTTTTAGTCATGGAATGGGTGTCAGGGGTCACTGGTCTATGGGTTTCCTCACTTAGTACCAGGAAGAAGGGAGGCTGATATGTCATGTTATCTCTACAGAGAGACCAAAAAAAAAAAAAAAAAAAAAAAAAGCCTCAGCCAGTAGTCTCCAGCAAATATCTCTTCTTGGATTGCATTGGGTCACATGCTCCTTCCTGAATCTGTAACTGTAGCAAAGAAGACAGGATTTTTTTAATGGAGGAATAGGTAATTTAATATAAAGAAAATCATGCAGAAATGGGAGGTGGGGAAGAGGCACTTCTAATATAAGGGAAAATTAGGGAGGAGGTTGATCAAGCTTAGTATCATTAGCACTTGGAAGTATAAAATGAATAGAATTAGCAGATTACTTGGAGTACATAAAACTCTTAATGGTCAGATATAAATGACAAAACAAAAAAGAATATATTTCGTTTTTATCTTTTTTTTTAAAACTCTAATACACTTACGAGACTGTTAAACAAACATGCCTCTAGACCTTGGACCTGTTTACACCATCTTAATATGAAAATAAGTAGGAATGGCAGAGTATTTGTTTTTATCCATCTGTTCTATTTCTTTGGCTGTGCCAGACTCTGACACTGCACTCTGGGTTGAATGTACCCTAATTAAACAGAAGTTTTTCAAATGTGATTATATAGTAATCATTTCTATTCTGCTCTAATTATAGGAAAGATGTCTTGGACTAATTTTTTACTATTGAGAACTAGATAAAAGTAGGGCCAACACAAATGATATTTTATCCTCTAATTAATACAGTAGCTACAACTTTATCATCCTAACAACATATAATCTTTGATGGGCAAGTTGTGGGAAGAAAAGATACCCTGTCACTTAGCCATAAAAAAGTCTCACTGTTATTGTACACAAGTGAAAAATGAATAAAATACCCTCAATGCTCATCAAGGGAACTCTGTGATGTTAACTTTTCCATTTCCTGAAAAAAGGTGTGAATATAATGAATAAATGCAGATTCTATTTAAACTAATAGAAGATCTGACAGAGTTACAAAATGTCTTTCTGTGTTAAAAATGCATTTTGAACCTAAAGCAAATGGTTCTCAATTATTCCAAATAACTGTGATGAGTTTAAAAAATATGCAACTTCCTAATCAATTTTCCATTACTTACAACCTTTCGTTATAAAGGGTTTTAAAAGTGCCTATTTTGAGTCACCCAAAAAAGAAGGGAAAAAAGAGAAAAATATCAGGCTAACAAATAGCTACCTGCTATGGTGCTCTTCAACTTCTAGACCATTGACTTTCCAAAACAAACATCAATGCAATTATTTATCCTAAGATTGCCTAGAAATAAGGTTCTAAATGTGAGTGTTATTGTATGATTTTTCGGGACACACCCTCATGGTATAAAATATAGGGCATGTAGAAAAGAGGTACTCCAAACGCTAGACATAAACCTTTACTTTTACAGTGTTAAGAAGTTGAAAGATCCTCTAATCTATCCTACATGTCTGTTAATTTCCAGCAGGTCTTTTCCTCTTATTTTTCTTCATCTGCCTTTTGTGTATGCTGCCTCAATTATAACTGGATCAATCGGAACATAAACCAAGTTCTTCACTTCCTTACTATGAGCTGAATAACTTCAGTAAAGATTATTTTTTCTTTTCAGAATGGGTGAATGGAGGACAAGACAAGCATCAGAGGGTATACACCTTCTAGTTTTCTTATGGTTCCTCCTCAATTTCTCTCTTCCCCACCTCCACAGAGAAACCTGAGGAATCAACCATATTCTTAGGCAACATGGTTCTTCTCACACATAGACCCCTGTGAGTCTCATTTTTTTCTATAAGCCAGCTTGTCAGAGAATCTTTTTCTGAATTAATACTCATGTTAATGTTTGTGAATGCAGGTTTTTTTTCATCTCAACATGTATCATTGGTGTAACTCAACAGAAGGCTATCTTTGTTGAATCAGCCTACCTCAAACTTCTTATACACTGTGAGCCACTAAGTGCCACATGGCATGGTCCAAAACAGGAGAATGACCCCTTCCTCTTCATGTGAAAATTTTGGCCCTTCTTGCTCAGTCTGGGCCTTGATTTACACACTCGGATTCCATATTATGCTACCTTGGTGTTTAGTCATTTATTTTCTGTTTTCACTAATTCACTTTTCCCTTAGTATATGGCTTGTCCCTTAGCATTCCTCTCAGACAGGGCTTTTTGCCAAATTTGATTTGAAGGAAAATGGAAGTTATGCATGTAAAATTTCAAAACTTTGGTGCTAAAATACATAAGTTTTGGGGTGATCTCTTCAATAGACACTGATGTTTTTCTCAGTTTATGGTACTCAATATTATGATTTTAAAAAATCTTTATCTTCTTAATACACAGATTAATACACTGATTACAGACTTCATTTAATTATAAATTAAACTTATAACTTACACCTAAATTTGCTATAAATTTGTTTGAATTATCTTGTTTCAAACATAGAATATAAAAAGCTGATACTTCAAATAGGATTTTATACATTGATCTAAATGTTCAATAGGATTGGACAAAAACGCCATTAGGTCACCAGGAAATGAACTCCAACTGATGTAGACTAGCTAGGAAATCTGCTAGGAAATCTCAGAAAACAGTAGCAAATGATATTGTCATGTTGTAGGGATGCAACATGACAACAATGGCTTGCAGAGAGATAGTAAATCACAATGGGAATGGGTTAATGATGCAGCAATTATTGCAAAGAAAATAAATATAAAGTGTTGGGTGATTAGAACATGTAATTCCAAGTCTCAGGTTACAAAGTAAATAGTAAAGAGCATTTTGAAAATACTAAAGAGGGAAGAAGTATATCAGGGAGACACTTAGCATGTCTGACTCCAAATCGCTTCTATTTCTTTTGCTGCTGTGACCTATGGCTTAGAAACTTCTGCTTAACTCTGCACATAGGCATGTTACAGCTAAGATCTGTAAAAACTGCTTTTTACCCAAAATCTACCTCATCCAAGGAGATAAGGAAATACATACAGAAGTGATTATGCTATGTTTAAGATTTACAGAAATGGCATGACCAGATTTCTGTATGCAAAGATCAACTGACCAAGGACAAAGAAGTTACACAACCTTTACTTGGATGTCTACAGATGTCAGTCACCTTTTGACTTGAACTTCCTCCTACTTTCCTCTTTTGCTAACATCAAAGATGCTGGAATTTCATGCCAGGGGAGATTATAGTTTGGGACAATACTCCACCATCTCCTCAGTTTGCTGGCTTTCCAAATAAAGTTGCTTTCCTTACCCCGACATCTTGCCTCTTGACTTATTGTGTGGTGAAAGAAGGAGCTTGGACTCAGTTACAGAAGTACCAGATATTTGCAGATTAATTCCTTTAATCTCTGCTCAATTACTTATAAACAGCACCGTATCTTTATATTTATGCTTTTATTAATAAAAATACCCACCCACTTTTAATGCTTATTATTTATTCGTGAGAATCTCATTTTAACTTTTTAAAAATTAAACATTTCACATTGTAGTTTGAAAACTTGACATGACCGCAGCCATTCTGAAATAGAGCTCGAGTGGCCACAGCAGAGAAAGTGCTTATGCTGTCTTTGTTTGAACTGGGCCATAACTTTTGCACTGAACAAAACAGAAATTGTTCTAAGCAATTGCTTGAGAACAGACATCCTGATTACCAACTGATTGTTTGAACTTTCTGAAGATACAATTAGTAGCCAATGTTAAACCTAGAATTACTTGTTAACACCCACTGATAACTTTTTTTCCCTCTTCAACTCATGTAATTGGCTCCCTTTCTTTCCCTCATAAAAACTCTTATAATCCACAAAACTACAAGTCAACTGACAGAATGGGAGAAGATATTTGCAAATGACATATGGGATAAAGGGTTAGTATAAAAAATCTATAAAGAACTTATCAAACTCAACACCCAAAAAACAAATAATGCAGTGAGGAAATAGGCAAAAGACAAGAACAGATATTTTGCCAAAGAAGACATCCAGATGATTAATAGGCACATGAAAAGCTGCTCAACATCACTCATCATCAGGGAAATACAAATCAAAACCACAATGAGATACCACCTCACACCTGGCAGAATGGCTAACATGAACAACTCAGGCAACAACAGATGTTGGTGAGGATACGGAGAGAGGGGAACCATTCTGCACTGTTGGTGGGGATACAAACTGGCGCAGCCACTCTGGAAAACAGTATGGAGGTTTTCAAAAAATTAAAAATAGAACTACCCTATGACTCAGCAATTACACTTCTAGGTATTTATCCAAAGAATACAGGAGTGCTGATTCGAAGGGGCACATGCACCCCAATGTTTATAGCAGCACTATTGACAATAGCCAAAGTATGGAAAGAACCCAAATGTCCATCAACTGATGAATGGATAAAGAAGATGTGGTGTGTATATATATACACACAAGGGAATATTACTTGGAATAAAATTCCACATATGAGTAAAATCACATGATATTTGTCTCTCTGACTGACTTACTTTGCTTAGCATAATGGATTGCTTTAACATTTAATCTCAGTGCCTTAGTTGGTCCACTCTTGTGTTTCTCTCATTATCTTAAGTTGTATTGTATATCCATATTTAATGTTCAATTTTCTTCACTTGTAGAACAAACTAATTGCTAATGTGAGGGAAAGCTGTATATGCTCTGGAGTCATATGTACCCCGGCTCTACCACTAACTGGGAGACAGTAAAGAAGAAACAAGACTGGAAGTTACTTGGATGTGTATGAAGTGTTTAGGTCCTAGAGAAAGAGAGAGCAATCACAACCAAAAAACCAGTTATAGATATCGTCATCAGGGCAGAATATGAACATTTATAGGCTAACTGGAGGAAGAGAGAAAAACTTTAAAAGATTCAGTTGATATAGGATGAGGTAAACTAAACATGTCAACAAAATGAAAATGTTCAGAAAGATAAGAAACACTAAAGCATGTAAAGAGTGCCCTTTGGCTTAGCAACAAGGAGGTCTTTAGTGAACTTGGCAAAGGCAGATTCAGTGTAATGGGTGTGGAGGTAGGGCCAAGATGGAGAGGAGGAAGCCAGAGGTGAGGAAAGAGAACACTTTTTTCTGAGCATTTGTTCATTCAACAAATATTCAGCCCCTGCAGTGTGCGAAATACTGAATAGGCTCTAAGCATATAATAGTAAACAATTCTCCCTGCCGGTAAAAAGCTTAGGCCGTGGAAGAATATGTTTAAATGCCAATGGGAAAGAATAAGACGTTGAAAATATGTTGAGAGAAGATACATAACTGATGGTAGGAGGTGAAACAAAAGCGGCCAGAATCCAGAGCCAAGGTGAAGGCCTTCACTTAGGGAGAAAAAACAGTATTTCTAAGCTGGGTGAGGCTAGGGTACGAACAAGGAGAGGATCTAAGCCTCACTTAGTCTAGTTTTCTACAAATGGAGAGCTCAGCTTGCGAGTTCAGACTCCCGTCACCGCGCGTTTATGCAGGATATGTGAATACAGGGGGGTGAGGGGAAGGTGCGCTAACGGAATGCTTCCTCCTAAGAAAATAGTTAGTTTAAGCAGCTATTTCCTCCTGCAAATAAGTATCTGCAGCAGATATTTTTGTCCAAATTAGCCTTGGAAATATTTATGTAATTATTACATCAGGTCTTTGCACTGAGGTGGTTTCACTTTCATCAAATGATCGAGAAATACAAATCAGAAATTAGCAAAGAAATCACATTTAATAATACGTCTTATTAATTATACTCCCAAACCATAGCCCTATAGATCAATGAAGAAGTTAATCCGATCTATCTAAAAATAGCATTACTCACTGATGGAATTATTTCTTTGCAAAACCTGCCTTTGGTTAATTGTTTCTGAGGTAGAAAACCTGCCTCATATAGTTAAAGGAAGTGCCCTGCCCACAGGAGCTTCTAATTTCAAATCCCGCCCGGGTTTGGGGAAGACTTTTTATTGGTTGCGGGATTTATGAATCGCGCTGCAGACCGCCCCCGCTTCCCTGGCCGGCGCCTACAGCTCTATCCCAGGCGGAGCTAAAAGGGAACCGTACAATTCCGAAAAGATACTGTGCCAGCCCCCCACGCCACCCCGGGCGCGGCGCCGTCTACTTATCCCGTGAAACTTCCAGGACACTTTATGCCTGGGAACCATCATGCAGTTTGTCCTCCGCGGGCGTAGGAGCAGTAAGCGTAGCCCTGCAGACCGTGTACGCATGCGTGAGACCTGGGCCGTCGGCGTGCGAGTGGCGTCACGCGCGCGCCCTTCTAAACTTCCTTGTTTTTCTCTAGAGTGGGTGAGTGAAATTCTAAGTCGGTTTGCAGCTCGTTGTCTGAGTGCAGGGTGGTTCGGGTTGTGAACGGGTATCCCAAAGAGGCTGATTTAGTTTAGATCAAAAGGTGGTGTAGTTATTGCAGAAAGACCCTTCATACTTATCTATAGCGTGAGCCTGCTGTGGTTAGTAACTTGCTTGGCATTTTGTGAGCAGCTGACTTGAGTTCATCCAAGTCCCCGCCCTCACGGAACTCAACTGGCTTGGGGAACGTTGGTGCGCACACATTAAAATTAATATTGACACTGGTGGATGTCCCAGTCAAGAGGTATGACAAGTAAGATTGAACCTAGGAAGCACGATTTAGTATCAGTTCAGTAGTTCTTTCGATTATGTATAGGGGCTGGAGAGAGGAGGCAACCGGTATGTTTTGGAGTAATAAGCTTTTGGTGCCCAGTTTGCCTACACAATATTACCATGGCCAAGGGGATTAAAAAACAAAAATTCAATTCCCCTCCCTTTCCCAATAGTTTGTACATTTTAAAGCACAATTTTGGTAAGAGACATTGTTAGTGTGGTTTTCGCAGATCCTAAAACTGGCTTTTAGAGGTAAGTCTTTAAATAGAAAACTAAATAGAAAAGGCTGGAGTCTCAGTGTCCTAGGGGAATGGGTGTATTGATCTTTGTAATAAAATTATGGACTAATCCACCCCACCGCCAACAGTGATTACTAACTTAGAGGAAAGGAAAAGCAAAACTAAGTCAACGAAGCTTAAAGCAATTTTTGACTGCTTTTTGGGTAAAACGTTGGTCTTTGTTTTCAGCCGCAAGCTGTCAAATTCCCTAGTTGAATTTGCTCTGGACAGCATTTTGAAGCAGATCTGATATGCCCCTTGAATTAATAAAAGAAGTGAATGGAGTGCCCGAAGTTGAGCTGCTAAGTGAATTAAACAAAGTAGATTTCAGATCTCTACAGCCAGGTTGTGATTATAGCAAGAAATACATCCAGGTAAGAATTTTCATAACTCACAATGCTTTTTGTCTTCAAAAAGGGAATGCTAATTTTTATGTTGAGCTTATAATAGTTGTTTTAGAAATGGTTTTGTGTGTGTCATAACGTGACTATTTTAATGCTGTTATTCTTACTTAGCAAACATTTATTGAATTGTTTTGTGATACACTGGAATAAATTTTGAGGGTACAGAGATGAATGAATATGGTCCTTGAACTAAAGGGGACTGAATTTTTGTGGGTTTGGACAGGTAACCTAATCTCTAATTATAATAAGTTGGTATTAGAACTATGGTATGTGAACATTTAGGAGGGAACTTGTGGTTCTGACAAGTTAGGTCTGGAAACTAGAGCTGGAACTTAAAGGGTGACTGAGACTATACCTTTTATTTTGGGTGTAATAGTCCTAATGTGCATTTTGAAGAACTTAGATGTTACCCTAAAAACTATGGGAGACCCTTAATAGATTTTAAGCAGGACAGGGACATGATTCATGTTGAGTTTAAATTACTCTGCCTTCTGGGTGAAGAATATATCAGAGAGGGCAAGATTAGAGGAAGGATAATTAGTTAAGAGGTAGTTGCCATAATCTAGTTTAGAGTTGATGCTGGTCTGAAGCAGGAACAGAGGAGATGATAGGAAGGAGACAGACAATATCATAATAAAATTATAATAACAAAAATTAACATTGAGCTCTTTCTAGGAGTTAGGTGGTATTTTAAGTGTTTTGCATATATCAATTCATTTAATCATCACAAAACCCTGTGAGTTAGGTCTTATTATTCTTCATCTGTAAGTGAGGATACTGCATTTCCAAAAGGTTAAGGTTAATGATTGGCCTGAGATACAGCTCGTAAGTAGTAGAGTTGGAGTTACAATCTAGACCTTCTGCTTTGGAACTGACAGAATAAAGAGGTAGAATCAACAGATCTTGGAGAGCAATTAGATGAGAGAAGTCAAGAGTTCAGGAAATTTCCATGTATTTAAGTCCTGTCAGCCTTGGGAAGATAATAGGAGTCACACGTTTAGGAAGAAAGAGGAGTTAGTTCAGTTTTGGATGTCTTCATAGGTTTTTGGAGGTATCCAAGTGGTGATGTCCTATAGGCAAATGGATTTGGGATTCTGGAGCTTAAAGGGTTTCCTTCTCTGGGAGATTTGGTCCAAAGAATAGAATGAGGAGTGTTGAAGGATTTCAGTGAAAGAAGGTAGCATGAATAAGAGTCTGAGTTGATCCAGAGGTGCAGGAGAAAAACTAGGAAAGAATGGTGTCTTGGATATTTAGTAAGTTTCAAGGAATGAGTAATATTAGTAACTTTTACATACATTGCCATATTGTAAGCACTCTTCTAAGTGCTTTACATGTATTCCCACTTTTAATCCTTGAAAGAATCCTATAAATAGATATTATTATTCCCATTTTATAGTTGGGAAAATGGATACAGTTTAAGTAATTCATTCAAGGTTAGATCCAAGGTTAGATAGTAAGTGGCTGAGTGTGATTTGAATTTTCATTGTCTTTGCTAGTAACCAAAGCATTATATTGCTGCTAGATACTCAGTCTAGTCTGAAAAGAATGTTTGATTTAATAACCAGAAAGTATAGATCATTTGGAAAGACTAGTGTTGCTGGGTTGGCTTTTTAGTGGTTTGAGAATTGAATGTGGGGTGAGAAAGTGACAGCAGGAAATGTCTTTTGAGGAATATGTACTGGTATTTTGATATTTTAATTATGGTAAATCATAGTCCTGAAATGGGAGTGGAAGACTTTAATTTTAGCCAAGTCAATTTTGCAGTTGGTTAACAGTGACTGGCTTTTGCGCCACCTAAAATCAACTTCATAACTAACTAATGCACTAAAGTGAAATAAATTCAATTTTTAAAAATTTATCCGCATTTCCTTTTCTCTTCTGTTCTCCCCTCGTCCCATCCCTCTTCCACCAACACACTTCCAAACTCAAACTCACAGGCCCTGGTCACAAACTTACTCCTATAATAGTTTAGTATTCTAAAAAGGAGTGGAGGTCCTGAAGATATGCTGACTGGATTTAAGCACAGATCCACCATTTACTAGCTATATAATTGGAAGTGATTTTACCTGTTGATACCTTATTTTTTTCATTTGTAAACTATGAATTATAATAGAACCTACTTCATAGAAATGCAATGAAGATTAAGTGTAACTTGCTTACTTAGTAAATTCAAAGCATTTGGTAAATGCTGGTAAAGATAATGATATCATCAACAACATGCCTTCGGGCAAGGAATTTACCTGGTATCGGTTTTCAGTGAAAATAATGTACCATAATCCCATTGACCAGTGACAAAATTATTTTGCAGTTAGTAAAGTTGAAGCTTCAAAGACTACTTGAACAAGCCCTTCTAAGCCCATGTTAGGGGTCTTAGAAATGAATTTACATTTTCACATATTTGTAAAATTTACACAAACGGGATGTTTTAACCTAGAGTGGTTAAGATTGGTGTCTCTTTCCATTTTGACTTCCCCTCCATCACATTTTTTGTCTTATCGAGTGGCCTTTGGAGTGGCTCAGAACATTTTTGGAAGGTAGTTAAGGGGAAGTTGACTTATGGAATAATTTTAGTGAGATATATTTGTGTGGTTTGCAGTTACTTCTGCTTATAGGTAGCATATGCCAGCTCTTCTGGTGTAGGAATGTTTTCCAGGAACATTCCAACTCACTGGGTAGTGTAGGAGAAAAGTATGGGGACCGAAGTTGTACCAGGGTATGAATATATACTGTCACACGTAGCATCGGGTGTGTGTGTAGTTGGTGGACAAAAATAAGTACTGAAACTATGGAATCTGAAGCTACTTTGAGGACAATTGTTACAAATCTTACAGCTTATATAGGAAAGAAACTCAATAGAAATTTTTTTCAAACTTGACAACAGTCCTAAAAATTTACACGAGGTTACTAATAATGAGTGGTGAAATTAAATACAATTGTTGTAAACTGTCAATAAAAAAAATAAAATTTTAATCAACTATGCTATAGGAAAAACGGAATTTCTTTATATTTTATGTAGAAACCATACAGGGCTTAATCCCACGAACTGTGAGATCATGACCTGAACTGAAATCAAAAGTCAGATGCTCAACTGACTGAGCCACCCAGAGGCCCCCTATTTTTCAATGTTAGCCCTTTATTACAATAATTCCTTTTAGACATAAGTGAACATGTTAGTATTCAGTAGGGTTAAACCAAGGAAACACCTTTTACTCATTTCTCATGATTATCACATTTTCATGAACAATGCTCATTTTTAAAAGTTAGGTCAAAGTATATAACCTCCATTCTTTCATCTATCAGAATGAATCTCTTATTTTTCATATCTCAGTTTGAATCCTTAACCCTTTTTTAAATTTAAAAATACTTTATAAAAAAGTTTATTCTTGAGAGAGAGAGAGAGCACTCCTGCGAGCATGGGGGAGGGACAGAGACAGGGAAAGAGAGACTACCAAGCAGGCTCTATGTCAGCACAGAGCCCGACACGGGACTCCATCCCATGACTGAGATTATGAGCTGAGCCAAAATCAAGAGTCCGATGTTAAACCGACTGAGCCACCCAGGCGTTCCACATAACCTTTTTTAGCCTGCAAATATCTCTTACTTATGTTTCTTGAATTTTATTAAATGCATTTTACCGCTAAATTCACTTTTCAGTATACAGTTCTGCAAGTTTTGACAGATGTATAAAAACATATAACCACAATCATAATTAAGCTGCATAACAGTCCATCACCCCCCAAAATTTTAGTCAGGTGCTACTCCCAATTCCAACCCCTGGCAACCACTTTTTACCAATTTTCTGACCTTTCAAGAATGCCATGTAGATGGAATCCTGCACTAAGTAGCCTTTTGAGGCTGGCTTCTTTCACTTAGCATGATGCATTCAAGATTCTTCCAGGTTGCTGTTTATTAGTACTTTTCCTTTTTATTGGTGACTAGAATTCCATCACAGTCCATTTCTTCATTCCTCAGTGTAGCAGTATTTGGATTCTTTCCAGTTTTTTATAATGATGAATGAAGCAGCTATAAATGCACATACAAATTTTTACATAAACGTAGGTATTCATTTCATTTGGGGTAAATGTCAAGTGGCCAAATAGTTCTCAAGCAACAGTTTTTGCAACAGCTTTTGAGTTGCTGTGCAGATTTGGTTGGTCAGGAGACAGGGAGCCAAATAGATCAGGTTCCTACTGTGCACAAAAGCATTTGTATCCCTTTTGAGAGGCACTGACCTTAAAAAAACCCCACTCTTATAATGATGGGATGATACATTTTTAATATCTAATACTAATTGACTTTTATGCTGGAAGCTAGCAGATTTCTGGAGTATAAGCCAGCTATTATTTTTACTCTCAGCAGTGACTGCATCAGTTTTCTATCCCCACCTTCCTCATTCAAGACAGTACAGTGAGGATCAAAAGTCTTCCTGTGTGTACAAAGGGGATTTCTTGTGCTGTAGAAAAGGAACCTTGAAATTATGAATCTGGGAGTTTATATAGGATAGCTACCCAGCTGTACCTTCCCCTCCTGAGAGACAGAGAGAAACCTAATCTCCCTAATGTACATACATCGTTTGCAACGTAGAGAAATGTCTCTAGGTTTCAACCACCCCTTATTGAAATGAAATGTAAACAACTGGGGACATAAATCCCCCCTGCAAGTCTCTCATTATACAGTCATCCTTAAACATCAAAGCTTAATCTTTAGTTCAGCCTCCATTTTTCTCTGCTCACTTCAGCTGAAGACAGGAACAAATTTTGTATTATCGTTCTAATGGAATAACTCTTACTGTGAATAAAACTGCCCACTTTATATATAACTGAGGGCCGCATAATCAACTGAGGGTGTTTTCTTAAACTTTTGAATATTTTTTATAACTATCCCTAGGAGCAAATCATACTGTTTGTTTTTAGTTAATTTCTGCTTTTCACACAGGAAGCACGATACTAAGGGCATACATGCTACCCTTGGAAACAAAGAGTTTACAGTTGTTAGGGGTCCTCAAGAAAGGATGTGGATCAATCAGGCAACATAAGTTAACAGGTCCTCTGTGTGGTCTGCCAGCTGGGAAGCCCTAAGGCCCCCAGTTTATTCCTAGTACTTCAGTTTAGTCCTTGTGTTCAGAGAGACTGCTTGAGGGCAGTCACTTAAATCTGGCCTACTTGTCCAGTTCATTTGCCCTGTAAGTTGTGGAATCATTTGAAAGTATCTTCTATTGAAGGTACAGGAGCTGGGCCATGCCCCTCAGGTGGGGATGCAGTTAGTTTTCAGAGTTTCCTATAGTTTGTGAGAGCAGCTCCAGGACCTTTCCTTTGTGGTGAGGGGACGGCTTCTGGAATAGTTATGAAAGACAAAGATTAAAATTCCTTCTTTCCCCTTTACCTCCTGATGTTTAAGGAGTTCCTTTTCCAGGTTTGGGGGGCTTCTCCCCAGGTGCTGGACATCTCTCCCTAGTTGCTTGAATTTTTTGCTCTCCGTTATTATAGACCTGTGTATCCCATTCCAGAAAGCATAACATCACATTTTTTTCAGTCATTCTGGACTCTCACTTAGAGCGTGCATCCGGTGGGATCAGGTGCAAGAGTAACAAAAGCATCTGTTTTGAGTTCAGTTTGATTAATTTAACCTGATTGAGGTTCTCTTGATTGCTTTGTGTCTTGACAGTGTTCTTTCCTGTTTGTTTGTTTGTTTGTTTGTTTGTTTTAATGTATGCCTCTGTAATTTGTTGTAAACCCTGGCTCTTGTGAAGAGCAGCGGAAACCATATTCAGTAGTTTTTATTCCTGGAAAAGTGCAGGCCTTTCTGCTCAGCCTTTTGTGTGGTGTTGAGTTAATCCAGTTAGAAGTTGAGCGAGGTTTGGGATTTGTTGTTGTTCTGGTTACTTCGGTGCACTACAAGCTTTTAATTCCTTTAGAGTTACTTTGTATGTAGGATGGGGTCTGGTTGGCCAGAGGGGTTTTCTCATTGTCTAGTTTTAGGTCTTTTCTTTGTGCTTAGCCTCAGCTAAAGTTTCTCTCCCAGTTCTTTGCTTCTGTCTCAATAGTGGGTCATGTTGATTTTTACTGGACACTTGTTAGTCCTGCGATGAGTGGATGTTCTCTGTTCCGGTTTAGCCTCAGTCTTGTCGGGCAGTGCCACCTCAGTCTTGTGGGTGAGGTCTTCTTAGTGATTCTGGCCTGTCCTTAGTTGTAGGTCTGGCCCTCAACACCTGTATACCTTTTCCTGCTTATCGCTTGAAGGGGTAGAGAGTGGTTTTTCTTCCTACAGGAGGTTTTCACTGAAGCTCTAGTAAGATACGTAAGTTTGTTGCTCTTCTCCCAGAAGTTCAAGGACTTTGTTCTGAGAAAGATGGGGAACATCCAGGCAGGGTTTCCTACTGTAACTCCTACCATCCTTGTATCCCCACCCCCTCTTGGCCTCATCTTTGTCAGGTTTGTGGAGAACAGCTTATAAGCGGGTGAGTTCCCCTTGTGTTTGCAGCTCCCAGAAGCTTCATGTCCTGTCACTACCCACACTTGGCCTTTAGCAACGTATTAAAAATGTTAGACGGGGGCACCTGGGTGGCTCAGTGAGTTACGTGTCTGACTTGGGTCCAGTCATAATCTCGTCGTTTGTGAGTTTGAGCCCCCATATTGGGCTCTCTGCTGTCAGCGCAGAGCCCACTTTGGATCTTCTCTCTCTCTCTCTCTCTTTCTCTCTCTCTCTGTCTGTCCCTTCCTCCTTCACGCTCTCCCTAGTTCAAAAATTAATAAACGTTAAAAAAAATATATTAGATGAATTTTCTGACACATGTCAGGCAGCTTTACCTCAGGTGAGCAAGTGGTTACCGCCCATCTCTCCCTGAAGATTTTCCCTTTACATTTCTGGTAAGTTGGTTGCCTTGTGACCTCAACTCCCTGTTGCCCCTGTCTTATTGGAAGTTTTTCTCTTTTCCTAGATTTCTGATTAGTTGGTTGTCTTTTGACTTCAGTTCTCTGGTGGGTCAAGAAAGATGTTGAAATTTGTACATTGTCCACCTTTTTGTTGTTTTTTCCAGCTTTCTGCCTCCTAAGTGGAACTATTTACTTTTACTTTTGACCAAATCCCGCACAACTGATAGCCTTATTTTAATTTTTTTCGAATTCCTATCTTATAAGTAAAATTGGTCTACACACATAGTTTTTTGTTGTTGGTGGTTACATCAAAGTCTAGAATATTAGCATGGGAGATATGTTTTACGTGATCCATTTTAAAAGTCTTTTAAACTTTTATTTCTATATGGAAGTTTTCAAAGAAACCTATAATGTATTTATTGATAGAATCATTACATTTTAGAGCCAGAAGAAATTACAGAAACTACCAGGTTAAATACTTCATTTTGTCTGAGGAACTCTGATTAAGTACCTTTTTTAAGCAGATAGCTGGTTCATTACAGAAAACCGAGGACTAAACTTGATGTGTGCCTTCGTCCTTTGCGTTGTCCACACAGACCTTACTTACGAGATGACCATTCTGCACTTTTTAACCCTTCTTTATGTATTTAAAAAAATTTTTTTAATGTTTGTTTATTTATTTTGAGAGAGAGAGAGAGAAAGAGCACCAACAGGGGAGGGGCAGAGACAGACCTGTCTCTGTCGTATAAGTACTTGTACACACATATATATATATATACACACACACACACACATATATATATATATATATATATATATATATAAGGACGTTATATAAAGTAGGACAAGTACAAAGAGAACTCAGAGAGAGAGAGACTGTTGATCTCCTGAACTGTGAGATGATGACCTGAGCCGAGATCAAAAGTTGGACACTTAACTGAGCCACCCAGGTGCCCCTTCTTCAAATTAGTGTTTCTTTCTTTCCAGGAGCAAAATTTTTGTTTTTCTTTAGTAGAGTATAACTTTTTAGGTTAAAATGGAACTGAAGGTGAGCCTCTTCACTTTATCTGTAAAATGAGGTATTGGATAATATTTGACTAACAAGATTGTTTAACAGTTAAATTGTGAACCTAAATAATTAGGTCTTTGGACATTGCTCTAGTAAAATCACTTTCATGTCTTAAATATGGTGACATGAACACAGTACCTTGTTTTTTTGGGTTTTTCCCCCTTTTTTCCTTATTTCTTGCTGTCATAATAAGCTCTTTTGGCTCTTCTGTATAACTATTTTTTCTCATTTTAGGGAAAACTCTCAATTATCTCTTCTTTAACTTCTGGTGGAAATAGAACAGCTGTTTTGAAGATTGCATTACAAGGTATACAATATAATACGACCATTTCTGCTTAACCTTTTGCTTGTAATCTGCAAATGGATAACTTCATATATGTACATACTCACATAGGCACAGTAGTGTAAGAAACTATAGGATGAAATAATTTTTTTCCATTAAATTTTCCCCCACTATCTATCCTCTCTCCTCTCTCCCATTGCTTCTGTTTCATTTCAGATTTCTTTAATCTCATATCTAGACTGTTAAATAGCTAACTGATGCCTCTACCTTCTAGTTTCACTAGTGTGACCTAAACAGCCTAGCAAACTTTACTTTCTTAAAATACTACTTTCAGCATGTTATTTGTTACCTAGATATAGTTAGGAGATTATTCCTTCTTCCTACTAACCTTCAAATAATCCTAGTAAGCTAGGAAGAGCTACCATGGAGTATTTGAGGATCAAAATAGATCTCATCTAAAGCCTGAAATTGGTTTGAAGAAGGGTCTGCAGCAGTGAATGGGAAACAGACTTTGAACTACAACATTCTGTAACTACTGAAAACCAGTTACATATGAGATACTGTTTTAGATATGGGAGATACAGCAGTAAGTGACCAAAACAAAGCCCCTGCTTTCATGATGTTTACATTGTAGGGGAATAAATAATTACAAAAGTAGTTAGTATTAAGTATAAATGAAGAAAAATAAAGCATGATCAAGTGGTAGGCCTGATGTATCATCCTTTTGATATATTGTTAGTTTGATTTACTAATATTTGGTTAAACAGTTTACGAAGGATGTTGTTCCAACTCTGTCTTTTCTGTGGTGATTTTGACTGTGGTATCAGAGTAATGCTGTCCTCTTGAAAGGAGTGTTAAGTGCCTCCTCTTATTTTCTGGATGAGTTTATCTGCTTTTATTTCTTCCTTAAGTATTTGTAGAATTCATCAGTGAAGCCAGCTGTGCCTGGAAATCTCTATGGGAAACTTTTAAACCCTATGTTCAATGTCTTCATTTTTTATGGGGCTTTTTGGGTTATCTTTTTTCCTTAAGTAATGTTGATAGTTTGTTTCTAAAGGAATTTTTCTGTTTCATCTTAGTTGTCAAGTATATTGGCATAAAGTTATTCCTAATATATTTTTGAAATACTTTTAATGTTGGTATGATATACTTTTAATGTAGTGATGTCCTGTTTCATTGATTCTCTCTATCATTTTTTTTCCCCTGATCATTCTGGCTAGAGATTTGTTTTGTTGATCTTTAAAATCAACTTTTCATTGATTCTTCTCTGTTTTTCAGTTTTCTGTAACAGTTTATTCATTTTATTTTATTTTATTTTATTTTTGGGACAGAGAGAGACAGAGCATGAACGGGGGAGGGGCAGAGAGAGAGGGAGACACAGAATCGGAAACAGGCTCCAGGCTCCGAGCCATCAGCCCAGAGCCTGACGCGGGGCTCGAACTCACGGACCGCGAGATCGTGACCTGGCTGAAGTCGGACGCTTAACCGACTGCGCCACCCAGGCGCCCCAGTTTATTCATTTTAATCTGTTCACTCGGTATACTATTAACCTCTTTTTTTTTAATGTTTTAAAATTTTTTAATTTTAAAAATCATTTTTTTATGTTTGTTTATTTTTGAGGCAGAGCGAGAGATAGAGTGCAAGCCAGGGAGGGGCAGACAGAGGGAGACACAGAATCTGAAGAGGACTCCAGGCTTCGAGCTGTCAGCACAGAGCCCGACTCAGGGCTCGAGCTCACAAACTGTGAGATCATGACCTGAGCTGAAGTCTGATGCCCAACCAACTGAGCCACTCAGGCGCCCCAATTCTTCTTTTTTTTTTTTTTTTAATGTTTGTTTATTTTTGAGAGAGAGAGAAAGAGTGTGAGTGGAGGAGGGGCAGAGAAAGAGGGAGACACAGAATCCGAAGCAGGCTCCAGGCTCTGAGCTGTCAGCACAGAGCCCAATGTGGGACTCAAACCCATGATCCGCAAGATCATGACCTGAGCCAAAGTTGGTCATTAACCGACTGAGCCACACAGGTGCCCCATATTAACTTCTAATGTTATATTTTTCTACTCAAAGTTCATTTTGAGATTTTTTTTGCATCTTCCATTTTCTCTTCACGTTCATGGCTGATAATTTTTTTTATTGGATGCTGGATGCTTAGAATTTTATATTGTTTAATGTTGGGTTTATTTGCTATCCTTTAAATACTATTTGTCTTGATTTTAGGATATATTTAATTTTCTTAGAATCAGTTTGATTAGCTTTGTTGGGGTGTGTATAGAACAGCCTTTATCTTCAGGCGAATTTGGCCTTATCACTAAGAAAATACCCTTCCAACAACTCTATTCTAGGCTTTGCGTATGAGGATTCCATTCTGTCTGGTTGGAACCAGAACAGCTCCTAGCTCTATGTGAGTGTCAGAACTGTTCTGCCTACTCCTTTCAAGTGGTTCTTCCGCTTCTTGACCTTCTTGCCTTCATGCCATTGGAGATCAATATTCCACCAAAGATCTGTAGGCACCCATCTTCCTATCACCAGGGCACTCTCTGTCTGTGCTGCTGTCTTCCATTCGACACTCTTCTCTGCAAATTCTAGCCACCTTAGTATCCTTGTATCTGAGCTCTTCTGAATTCACTGAGGCTGCTGAGCTTTGTTTGAATTTGAGCTCCACTTTCTGCTGCCTGGAAACTCTCCAGAAATTAAGCTAGGGGTATTGCCTTATTTTCCTCCTCAAAGAGATTGCTCTCTGGGGTACTTGGGGCACTTGGGGCACATGTTCAGTCCAATTTGGGCTCAGGTCATGGTCTCACAGTTCGTGGGTTCAAACCCCAAGTCAGGCTCTGTGCTGACAGCTGCTTCAGATTCTGTGTCTCCCTCTCTTTACCCCTCCCCCGCTCATGCTCTGTCTGTCTGTCTCTCTCTCTCTCTTTTAGAAATATTAAAAAAAAAAGATCGCTTTCCTACACTTACTGTTGTCTGATACCTGAAAACTGTTGTTTCATACTTTTTTTTCTTAGTTTCCTAGTTGTTTTAAGATGAGAATAAATCCAGTCCTTATTAGTCTATGATGGCCAGAAACAGACCTCTGATAGGTCGTTTCAAATATTAACAAAGTGTGTTATATTTTGATTAGAAGCCACTATGTGTTTGAGAAACATTAGTGTTTCAATTTATGTATATCCTTGCTTTGAGGAGTTGAAGAGGTAAGTGAAGGGAGGTAATGTGCAGCCATGTGTAGTTATTTGACTGCTCGGTGCCACCAGATCTGACAGAGTAGCAGACTCAACAGTTCTGACTCACACAGAGGACTGTCAGTTTGGCAAAGGTCTTTCATGCACTGCATAGATTCAAAAAAATCTGAAATGATGGCAGTTTCTTGGAGTAGTTGAGAACTTGAAAGCTGATATGAATGAGACTTTCCTCAGATGGTGTAACTGAGTCTTAGCATTTGGCCCTACCGTACTGGTTACAGGAGGTGACCTCTGGAGAATGCGGATTGTGCAGATTCTTTTCCAAAGCCTAGAAGATCCAAATGAGGTTACTTGTAGAATATTCATTCCTTATTTCCCAAGTAAATTTCATTTTCAGAGTCACAGATACTTTGGTCTTTACACACACTCTATTCTTTTACTCTTCCATTTGTGAGTGTGGGAGGAGAAAATCACTTCTCTGGAATAAAACTTAATGTACTGACACTGTGGATTACTAGAAGTTCAGTAAAAGTGAACTGCTTTGGGGATGATATACAGTATAAAAATTGAGTAATTGTTGTATTTCATTTCCTTTTATTACAAACATGGAAAATAAATAGAAAGTGGTTATTGTGTGCTGTTAATGTGATATTTATGGAAATTTATAAAATATATTCTAGTTGAAACTTGTTATAATTTTGATTTTGGTACCTAATAGCATTCTGTGCATTATTTTTGCAATACTTAAGGTTAACCTAAAAGTGAATGATAAAATTTTTAACTCTTCATAATTGCATTTTGAATTAACTATTGTTTTTAGAATATAGCTGTCATCAATTTTCTTGTGTGTGTAAAACTGCTGTATATAATTTTTTTTTTTTTGTATGTGTGTTTCTCTTTGTAGAACAAGAAAATTCAGATTCAGACATCAACACCATCAATGTATTATTTTTTGGAAAATTAGCAAAGGACTGTGCAAAAGTTTTCTATGAAGGGGTAAACCATTTTCATATTACTTTATTGTTCTAGAAGTAGATTGAAAATTATTGATACTATATTCATCCTATAGATCTTTTTTTAATAGATTCATTATATATTTGTAGTTATGTAAAAAAATGATATTAAGCAACATCTTTAAAATTGCAACATTCTTAAGAGATTGTAAAATTTATCATTGACATAAAAAGCGACAAATTTTCCTCTCACTTCATTTTAATGTTTAATATTCAATATTGAATATAGTCAGTATTCAATATATATGTACATAATTAAAAATAATTCTTAATAACTAAAAAATAATATAAGCTATAACATTCTGTATTTTTGAGTTATTTTCTAATAATTGTTTCAAAATACATGCCTCCTAAATCCAACAAGATACTACCAAACTGAACCCAACGACATATTAAAAGGAATTGACAATATGACCAAGTGGGATTTATCCTAAGAGTGCAATTTGATTCATCATACAGCAATCAATCCTTATAATACATCACATTAATAGAACAAAGGGAAAAAACAAATAGTTGTCATAATTGATACACAAAAGGCATTTGGTAAAATCCTAAACCCTTTTATAATCAAAACACTCAGGAAACACCACGGGATAGAAGGGAAATCCTCAACACAATACAGGGCAATTATGACAAACCCAGAGCTAACACCAAACTCCGTGGTAAAGGAATCAAAGCTTCCCCCTAAGAGTAGGAACAAAACAAGGTTGCTCATTTTACCACTGCTCTTCCATGTTCTCCTGAAAGTTCTAGCCCCAAAACAAAAGGACAACTATTGTGTGTTTCCATTCATATGAATATGTGGAATAGGCAAATTCAGAGTCAGAAAGTAGATTAGCAGTTATCAGGGTCTGGGGATGGGAGGAGGGGATGGGGAATTACTGCTTAATGGTTAAAGAATTTCTGTTTGGGATGATGAAAAGGTTTTGGAAATAGTGGTGATGGTTGCATGCATCGTGATTGTAATTAACGCCACTGAGTTACACACTTAAAAAATAGTTAAAATGGCAGAGCTTCTGAGTGGCTCAGTTGGTTAAGCGTCCGACTTTGACTCATGTCATGATTTCATGGCTTGTAGGTTCAAGCCCCACATCGTGCTCTGTGCTGACAGCTCAGAGCCTGGAGCCTCCTTTGGATTCTGTGTCTCCCTCTCTCTGCCCCTCTCCCGCTCTCTGTCTCTCTGTCAAAACTGAACAAATATTTTTTTTTAAAAAAGAGTGTTTTAGACCAGGAAATTGCAAGTACAAACACTCTGAAGTATGAGTGCATGTTCCAGATGCAGTAGGGGGTCAGAGTGTCTAAATCCTAGCAGGTGTGACTGGGGCAAAACACTTAATTCCATTCAGCCTTTTTTATTTTAATCTTTAAAGATTAAAAAAATTCTTAAAAATTTTTTTATTAGAAAAATCTCAAATTAAACAATAAAAAATAATTTAAAAAAATCTTTAAACAAATCGTAAGATAGGGATAATAATACCTACCTTTCTGGATTGTTGTTCGGATTAGAGATAAATGTGCCTACTGCTGGGAATAGGTGGGAACTCAGTACTGGCAGCTGTTGTTACGACTCTTTTTATCTTCTCTTACTGAAATTAGGTGCAGCCCCAATGAGGAAGAGCAGGGTGGAGAAAGGGCAACTGAGTCTGAGCCCCAGAGTGTGGCTTCCAGTTAATTACTGGATTTTGAGTAACCATTGATAATCTCCAGATATACATTTAATCAAATATGAAATGAGAATGTTGGATTAGCTGTGAATTCTGAATCAGTCCGACATACAGTAGTTTCAGAAACTGGTGATGTATAAATAGTTCTGTGGACTTGAGAAATGGTGCTATTTTGTAAAATCTGTCTTTGGAGTCTAGAATAAAGATCTATGTCAAGGAAACTGTAAGAAAATCTGCCTTTTATTTATTTTTTTTTTCTACAAGCATTTTGGGAATAGATTGCCAAACTCAAGTTTTGTCTTTTTTGCTAAAGCTTCTGTGAAGAGGTGGTAAATCGGTTAATTTCTTCCTAATTTATAATGTGAAAGAAAGGAAGGAGAATCAGCATAGTGGTTTTTCCCTCCTGTGAAAAGTTGTTATTACATCACTGGTATATTTTAAAATCTTACTTTTAGAATTTAAGGAAATAAGGTATTTGCTGTGTAATTTATGTACTGAAACTCCTAGTACATTTCATCAGACTTTCTCTCAGAATGATAGCTAGAGTAATCTGGGGTACAGTTTTAAAAATTTGAGATATATAGTTCTAATCTATTTGATGTGGTACAGCAGAGTTCCAGAAGCAAATGTACTTAAAAGTGAAGTGTTACCTGACCGTCTGCTTCAGGCCGCTTAGGTAGGGTAGTAAGCAGTTGCTCTATACGGCTGTTTGTATAGAGCACTTTTGTGGGTGCCTCCAGTAAAGGCATGTTCTTCTAGCCCTTGAAGACATGACTTTATTTCGGCTTAGGTAAGATAATTAATATTCAGGATGGCAGTTCTAAAAAATTCAGTGCTTAAGATCTGAAATCATGCCATTTTTTAAGGGAGATATTCTTCAGAAATGATGAGGTGAAGGAGAAAGGAGAATATGGATGAAAGCGAGAATATTAAGTAGGTGTTTAACAAGGGAAGTTTCACTTATTTGGGGGAAAAAAAAAACCTTACATATCCTTTTTCCTCTGAACTAGAAAATGGTATGTTACAGTACTTTGTTAGATAGGGAAAAATGAAACAATGCCAGTTTGGTGACTAATTTGCATGTGAAACTAGCTTTAACAGATAATTTCTCTGGCTCTTCATCCTTGCAAAAACAAAACAAAAACAAACAAATGCTGTTAATGCTTCCTCATTTTTTATGCTACTAGGTATGCATAGGCAAGTTTTGCTCTAATACATTGAATTAGTAATATTTAGTGTTCGTGGATTACAGGGGATATGAAATACATATGAAATGTAGTTTTATGCTCTTAATTCAGATGAACTCTTTCCATCTGCAAAGAGGTATACTTTTAACAGAGAGATTTTGGAGATTTCACACACCAGGGCCAGGAAATTATAGTCAGCTTCCTTTCAACTTGCTCAGATCATTAAAGTTGCCTTTGCTTTCTTCTCTCCTGATATTTTTTAATAAGTAAGACATTAAATTATCTGCTTTAAATTCCTGCTGCAGAGAAAAGACAATTTTAATGCATGATCAGGAGGGAGGCTCTATTATCTTTTTTAAAGAGTCAACTAGCTATTAAATTAAAGCCTACTTAATTCTTGCGAAAGGACCATTAGTTTGTAGATGAAGATGAGTATTCTAGGATGCAGAGATTTCCAGTGAGCCCCCAGCAGTGTAGAGATCATCAGAAGATGCTTTTGAATCAACTAAATGTGTATGTAAATGTACATGTGCCCCCCCCCCCCCAGAAGGCCATTTATAACTCATTCTGAGAGATCCATGAACGCACAGCCATTAAGAACTGCTTTTTAAGGGCAGAATTTCATATGATTCTATTATGGTATATAGTTGTGTTAATATTGAATTCTTTTTTTTTTTTTTTTATTAAATTTTTTTTTCAACGTTTTTTATTTATTTTTGGGACAGAGAGAGACAGAGCATGAACGGGGGAGGATCAGAGAGAGAGGGAGACACAGAATCGGAAACAGGCTCCAGACTCTGAGCCATCAGCCCAGAGCCTGACGCGGGGCTCGAACTCACGGACCGCGAGATTGTGACCTGGCTGAAGTCGGACGCTTAACCGACTGCGCCACCCAGGCGCCCCAATATTGAATTCTAATAGTAGTCAGTTATGTGACCACATTATACAGAAATGATAATGATTTGATATTAGAAATGAGTATCTTGTAAAAATCCTGTATTATTTTTAGAAGAATTTGTGAAAGGTAAGTGCTAATATGAATACAGTGTTTTACATTCTTAAATTCTTGGGGCGCCTGGGTGGCTCAGTCGGTTGAGCGTCCGACTTCGGCTCAGGTCGTGATCTCGCGGTCCGTGAGTTCGAGCCCCGCGTCCGGCTCTGTGCTGACAGCTCAGAGCCTGGAGCCTGCTTCAGATTCTGTGTCTCCCTCTCTCTGACCCTCCCCCATTCATACTCTGTCTCTCTCTGTCTCAAAAATAAATAAACATTAAAAAAAAATTCTTAGAAACATTTTTAAAAAACAATACAAAAGTGTATCTTTGAGGGAAATGTTCTAGCTAGAGTTTGTATGAGAAAAGTGTGTGTTATATTTTTTATGTATACATTTAAAAAATTATTTTACTTAAGTGTATGGATCTCTATCTTATACTTCCTCTTTACTCCAAGGGTGTTTCTGTGACTGTGTGCACATGCATGTGTGTGTTTATGTTTTTGTAAAGGGGTGGTTTAGAACTTTTAAAGAGGTTTTCTGGCTAGCATAGTTGGTTGCCTTGAAGTACAATGATATAAAGAAATTGTAAATATTGATTTCTAGTGATTTAAGGAAAATGAACATCGGTGTCATCTATTTTTTATTTTACATAGTTCAATAGCCAATGATAATGGCTATACTTAGGAGACTGTTAGCTAGATTTTGCTTAAGAAGTACATAATAGAAAACATTTTTTCTTTTTCAGACATTTGTGATAGCCAGCTTCTACTGTTTAACTAGTGTTTTTTTTTTTTTCCTAATCCTTTTATTTAGGATATTAAATTTGTATGGAATTTTATGGATTACAAAGTGCTTCTATATATGTTTATCATTTGAACTTTTAATAACCCTCTGTGCTAAGGGTCATCATAGTTTTAAGAAGATAACCACTGTGAAGCTAAGATTTGTTACAGGACTTGTAGTAGTAAGTGGAGACATGACTCTATCTCCACGACTGTATTCTTTTCTTGCCTCAGGAAGATCATGTGGACTTGGGTTAAATCTTGTAAATATTTGGTTTAGAAGATTGTGTTTTTCTTGTCTGGTCATGGTTTAATTTATTTTTATTTTTTTTTAACGTTTATTTATTTTTGAGACAGAGAGAGACAGCATGAACAGGGGAGGGGCAGAGAGAGAGGGAGACACAGAATCTGAAACGGGCTCCAGGCTCTGAGCTGTCAGCACAGAGCCCGACGCGCGGCTTGAACTCACGGACCGTGAGATCATGACCTGAGCCGAAGTCGGACGCTTAACCAACTGCCACCCAGGCACCCCATGGTCATGGGTTTAAAAAACATTCAAGTGCTATGGAAGGGTATAACTGGGAAAGCCAAAGCTGTCCCTTTCCCAGTGCCTAGTCTCTTTGTTAGATGAAACCACCACTGTGCTGCTTCTCCTTTCATCTTTCCAGCTGTCCTGTATGTGTATAGTTATGTGTATACTTCTGTATGTGTGTATCTGTGTGTGCACACAGATGAGCTCATATATGCACATTTTTCGTCAAATGATAATATTATTCATGTTTTGTGAGTTGCTTTATTTTACAACATATCTTAGACATCTTTAGAGAAGAAGGGTTTTAAAAATAAATACATGGTATTAAATATTAGAGGTCTAGATTTTATATTTTATTTTATTCTATTCTATTCTATTATTTTATTTTATTTTCATTTAACTTTGAGAGAGAGTGAGAGCACAAGCAGGAGAGCGGCAGAGAGAGAGAGAGAGGGAGAAGAGAATCCCAAGCAGGCTCTATGCTGTCACCACGGAGCCCGACACAGTGCCCAATCCCACCAACCGTAAGATCATGCATGACCTAAGCTGAAATCAAGAGTTGGTCGCTCAACCGACTGAGCCACCCAGATGCCTGGATCTGTTTATATTTTAAAGACATTTTCATCTTTCTTCTTTAAGTTTTTTTAATTAAATTCCTATTTGGAAACAAAAGAGTTCTAATATAATGGATTAGCAGAACATGGGCAATGCATCTACAAAACATGCACAATGTATGAGATATTAGTATTTTACCTAACTGGCATATGAAAGGTGTTTTCTGCAGTTGAAATATATTTTAAACAGGTATTCATTAAAATAGAATAGAACTACACTAGCTAATTAGTACTTGTCAGATAACAGAGGATGTTAATGATAAGTCAGAGTTTCTCCTTTTTAAAGTACAATGGTGAGAAGTCTGAGGTCACAGTTTACTTTAAAATCTTTCTGGGTTTAAATTCATGAATGCTGATCATTTGGGAGGTCTAATTAGGCTATTTATTTTAGAGTTTGTAGTATTAAGGTTAAAAATTGTTGAAAATCAAAAGTAAAACTTTTTGCATAAAATAATGGATTTTCTAATTCAATTCTTAAGCCTTTCTCATTTGTCACTTGCTTATTCCCTTAAGGTTAGCTCCATATTTGATTACAACAAAAATCCTAAAACATTAAAATGAATTTTAACAAAACTATAATCCTTGCTTTTCTAAACTAATGATACATTTTGTAGGAATACACATACAGTAACTGAACCTCTCTCCATTTGAGGCATTTTTTTGAGTTTAAGCTTTCCTTTAAAGTGAGATTTAACATTTAATATATGCATATAAAATATGAGGAAAGACTTTCAAAGTATTTTGAAAGTTAAAAAAAGTTTTGTCACAAAACCATCAGAACTATAGATGTTTATCAGTACATTGTTTATCCATCCCTGTGAGATTTAGTTCTGAAAGATGTAGAATAGTGAGGAGATCGGGATTCTTGTCTTAATCTACAACTCGTTAGCTGGATGTGACCTTAGACTTATCCTCTCTGGTCCTTATTTTCTTATCTGAAAAATGAACATGTTTGAGTATATGATCTCTAAAGTCCTGTTTTCAGTTGTGAGATGCTAAGATTCTATGCAGTAAGTTTTGTAGTACTTGCACAGTTTATTTAATGAGGGTTTTATATATATATCTCCCTCCCCCACCACGTATTTGATTATTCATTTAGTTGTCCAAACACTTGAGTGTTTTTGGTCTTCTGTACCGGATGTCAGAAACATCTTAACTGAATAAGAGGGTTATGGACCTTGCATCGTGGGAAAGTGCTCAGTGGAGTAGAGAGACTTAAACAACTGTTATGTGATTATTTTATCCAGATATGATACATAACTAAGAAGATTGAGTAGTAGAATGAGAAAAGTAACAGAAAGAAGGAAGGTGGGTACCAAGAGAGTGGGTTAGTCAGAAAGAACAGCGTATACAAAGGCCCTGAGTGAGGATCTTGGAATATTCAAGTATCATGAGAAGGCAGAATTCCAGAGTGGGTCACAACAATATATGGCTGGTGAGATGGTGGGCATCCGATCATATAGTGGTTTCTAAATCATTTAAAGATTTTGGGTTTTATGCCAATCTGACATATATTACTTCCAATTAAGTTCTTGGCATTATGTGACCAAATAGATGTTAATGCTCATGAAATATGTGTTTTATATTAGAAAAACATTTTCTGTCAGTCACTACCCTACCAATGACATCAGATTCCTGGCTTCTCCCTGTACTCTTTCCTTCTTTAATGGTGTTTTGAGGTATGATAACAAGATTTGCAAGGTCACTATAGTAAAAATTACTTAATGCCTATTAAATAAGTGTTTTTCTTTTTGGACTATCAATTTTTTCATGTTTTCTCTGTTCATTTTCTACTCAGTAAGTGTAACAGCTTGAGAATTTTGGATATACCATCTATTAAAACTTAGCAAATTAATTCACTAGTCTTGTAGTTTACATTTTTGTTAGTCACATATTAATTTCTTATTCCACCACTGATTATAAGATATTGGCATATAAAAATCACATTTGTTAATATGCAAATAAGTTGCCTGATTTTTTTTTTCTTTTTAGGTTTACTGTTGATTATTAAAAAACACTTCTTGATGTTAAAAAACTCCTGTGCTGATTTCATTGATTTTTCTGTGAAACTGGTTTGCAGTAGATGTATTCTTATTGGCTAAACCCAAAAGGAAATTGTTTAATAACAAAGGCTCACTCCTTTTAAGGCACTGTGAGAGAGTAGGTCACACACAAAAGGGAAATGACCCACTTGTTGATATCTGAGTATCCTGAGTAGGTTAAAAGATTTCAGGTATACCAAATGTGTTTTTATTTTTAGCGTGTTCATGCACAGATACTGATAAAGCCTTACCACTTTAAGTCATATGGTATTCTTCTCAGGCTGGCTGCCTCCTAATACTTTTTTCAGCAGTTGGAGATAAATACCTGCTTTGTATATCAGTATACACTCTTAGCACTGAACTGTGTAATTCCTATTCTTGTTTGAATGGCTTCAGTATGCTCTTTTCAGAAGCCTAGAAATTAGAACAATGCATATTAAATCTCATTTTCAGCTCAATCTAATGAATGTTTATACAAACTAATACTGCCTATTATATGGTTATCTTTCTTATCCTCTGTGCATTTGAATTAATTTAAAAGCTATTACGATTTGTAATTCATGGGAACTGGATTCTAAGAACTGTTCATTTTTTCCCCTCTTTTGTTTAGATTTGTACTTTAATTTTACCAGTATTAATTAATTTATTTAACATATACTCTTTTGAGCACTCGCTATGAACAGAAGCCCCTTCAGTCGCTTGTATGGGATATGTAGGTAGATAAGACATTCTTAGTCCCAGGGATCTTACGGACTTCTAAGAGCATTACAAACATTAAGAAATCTTTGTAAATAACACACAAGTGAAAAAAAAAAAATACTGCATAAGTTGAGTTCAGAAGAAGGGTGAATTTTTTTTTCTCAGACAATCTAGGATAAACCACATAAGAAAAGAAGCATTTACAGTCCAGGCTTTAAAAGATAGATAGGATCAGCCATATGCAAAAGAGAACAATGCTATTTATTATTAGTGGGGGCTCAGGATAAGCAAAGAATGTATGTGAAAAAGCAGTAGGCATATAAGAGAATCTGATTTGTGTAGTATTGTATAGACGTATCTGGAAATAAAACAGGCCATGTTGGTGGGGATGAGATCTCTGAGGGCCTTTAGCAGTTTGTGTGTGTGTATATACATATATTCAAATATAAGTTCATCTTTATAAATATAGTAAATAAACACATTGTTTTTCTTTCCTTAAAGAATTTTGGTTGTTATTCTATGTTGATTTTGTCCTAGAAGAAAAGTTTTCTTATAACCTTTTACTGAATTGTATTGCTAATGTTAAAGTAGAATTACTTTTGAAAAATTTTTTCTTACTAATGCTAATGTCCTGCTTTTAATGATGTATTCTATTTAAAATGTTTTCGTTATTAAATATTCATTATTCTTAAGTTTATACATAAAAATAGAAAAATATTCATCCGTAGCACTAACACTTGTATTTAGTAGATTTCTTTTCATATAATATTTAAGATATTTTCAAGTAAAATAGCAAAGGACATGAGATAGGTTAGTTTTTGTGCTTTTAAGAGAATTTAGAACTGATAAATCAATGATTCCCTACTTCTGTGTATCTTCCTGTGTTAGTTTGATTAAACAACTTTAAATCTTAGACTAAAGTCATAAGTTTTCATTTAAATCAGAATATATTGGTCTGAAGTTGAAAGCATTGCATATTTTTCAGTTTATAAAAGTAATTTATTCCAGAAGCAATCTTACTGCTTATTTTATTTCCCATTAAAACTGCCTAAAAACATGGTAAAAACATAAAGAATATTCAGTGAGGATAATTTTCTCCCATTTAACTATGAAGAGTTGTGTTTATTTAGCATTATCAACACAGACAATTATGTTTGCAGTCTCATGTAAAGAATGGAAAAAATGCAGAAATTTTCAGACTTAAAATATCTGAATAGAGCTAGAGATCTTAGAAAGGCAATATAAGGTCTATACTTTGATTCAATTTGTTCATGGAGGGCCTACTTTGGGCCAAGCTCTATAAATACAGAGCAGAATAACACATGACCCCTGTCTTCAAGGTGTTCACAGCCTTGTTTAATAGGTCTAGGTAGAGAATCCTAGGATTGACATGGGACCCTTTCTTGTATGTACAAAGCAAAAGTCAGTAATGCAGAAGGCTTCCATTTGGTGGAAATTAAGATTATTGAAGGAAGCTGCCTGAAGCCCAGGAGTTTTTATGTATCTTCAGATTTTGGTGTTAAAATTAGAAGAGTAGAATAATACATATAATGCATAAATATAAAACATGTTGAATGTATATGTTCCAGTATTTAGAAAATAAGGTGGTTTAACTAAAGAATGAGAGAGGCAGGAATAAATGGGAATTGGCTTCTTATTACTATTATAAACCTAAGTAGAAAGAAAATATTATTTTCATATTAGTATATAAATGGAAATTTCTCATTTATTTTCATATTCTGGATTTATATGTACATACGTTAGCTTTGTGACAGTGTGGAGTTTTTACACTAATGAAATGTCTTTCTCAATGTAGTCTCTCAACTCTGATATTTAGTTTCATTTAAATTTCATTCTTATTACTCTTGGTTCATCTCTTGTCTCTTCATTATTTGTGCAAACTTATACAAATTGAGGTAAGCATTGATTTTTGAACTCTCACTAAATAGCAATTTTCAAGTGATTTAGTTGGTGTTTTCCTGGTCCATGAATTAGGACATTGCACTAGTCTATGGCTACATTGTTGATGCCCTTTCAGAGGAAATGATAGTCTCAATCTTATATTCAGAAAACATTAAACATGTGTAGGCTAACCTATAAAAAGTTTTCCATTTTATAGAAATCATTCCTGTTTTTAAATAATAATAAAAATAAAAATTTATATGACATTCAGAATTACAGATACTTTGATGATTTAAAACCATTTTTTTTCCATGTAGGACACCATTGCAGTGGCTGGATTTTCTGTCTTGTCAGCGTCTTCATCTACAGGCAGAGACGGTAAACATTGCTTATTTTTGAAAGCATTTGAGGACTTCAGATCAACTGTTTATGTAAGTGTGTAATTTTTAGTCTAATCATATCATGAGTTCAGGTGATGGAATAGGAGTAGTATTTCTATAAATCTGTAGATAAACAATTTAGTCTGAATTTTGTTAATTAAATATTTTAAGTTTAAAAAATAGAAATTCTTTTATTGGCTTTATGTTTAGAATCACTCCAGGTAGAAAAGAAAGATCCTTTGAAGTTAATTATTTATTAATGGAATTTTTAAAACTTCATAGGTACTCTAGACCTGATATTATTCTTTGCAGTTATACCATCAGACTCTTTATGGTGTACTTGATTTTGCTTTAAATTTATCAAGTGCTCCTTTTTAGGTAAAACTTATTTCCATTTATCTTACTCTTTATGAAGATGCCCATTCTCTACCTCCTGCTTCACCCCTCCCCCCACAGCCTCTATTGTGTGTGCACACACACAGAGACTACCTGTTTGGTCAAGGCTGTCAGAGAAGTAGAGTTGGGCCAAGCCATGTGCCTGCAGGCCACTGTCTGCCTGTTTTCTCTGGTGTCCGGAAGGGCCTTGTATAGGCTAGGGGTGGTCCTGTGATATTTCAAATTGATAAATTAGACTTAAGCTAAGCTTAGACAACTCTACATGTGTCAGTCTTAATTTGTAAGACATAATTTTATGCTATTCTAGTGAATTTGAATATTATACAGTTAAGTGTGTAGCTTTATTGCAATTAAAGGTCTGCAATCACATTGGAGGTTATTTGTATACAAGTAAATCCTCTTTCTGTTTTCAGGTTTATGTTAAATCTATAAGAGATTTTTCTACAGAATCAATGTCTTTGGTAAGATGACATGCAGTTTATTTATTTATTTTTTTATTTTATTATTATTTTTTTTAACGTTTTATTTATTTTTGAGACAGAGAGAGACAGAGCATGAACGGGGGAGGGGCAGAGAGAGAGGGAGACACAGAATCGGAAGCAGGCTCCAGGCTCTGAGCCATCAGCCCAGAGCCCGACGCGGGGCTCGAACTCATAGACCGTGAGATCGCGACCTGAGCTGAAGTCGGCCGCTTAACTGACTGAGCCACCCAGGCGCCCTGACATGCAGTTTAATATAGAGTATGCACACATCTCCCACTCACACACACATAAAAATGCACACATGTATATGCATACATATATGTATTTTTTTGATCCACTTTACAGTCTGATTTTAAAATACTATCAATACAGTGGGAAAACATAATCTCTACATTTTTGATATCTAATAATGTTAAATTTGAGTTATGTATTTACCTGGTAATTAATACCTGGTTGTTCTATTGTCTGGAATATCTACTGATATTTTGTATAAGCTACATATACAAGAAAATTAAAATGGAAAAGAAGTTTTATTGTGAGAAGATAATGGGATAAATACTCCCCACCCCCCCCCCCACCCCGAGAGAGATTGAGAGAGAGAGAGAGAATTTATCTTAGCACAGAGCCCAACGTGGGGCTTGATCCCATGACCTGAGCAGAAACTGAGTTGGACACTCAACTGATTGGGCCACCCAGGTGCCCCCATCCATTTATTTATTTATTTATTTATTTATTTATTTATTTATTTATTGTATATTTTTTATTAGATTAGTACTACTTTCAAACATCAGGCAAATTCTTTTGTTTCATCATCAGCTATATTTATAAGCAGATTATCAGGTGCCAAGTTGCGATTTGACAAATAATTTAATTTAATTTTTTTTTATTTAAAAAGTTTTTTCTTTAACGTTTATTTATTTTTGAGAGAGAGAGGTAGAGCACAAGCAGGGGAGGGGCAGAGAGAGGAGGAGACACAGAATCCAAAACAGGCTCCAGGCTCTGGGCTTTCAGCACAGAGCCTGACACAGAGCTCAGACCCACAAACCATGAGATCCTGACCTAAGCCGAAGTCAGACACTTAACTGACTGAGCCACCCAGGGGCCCCTAATTTTAAGGATTTTATTATACTTGTGATACATTTTTTATTTTTATTTTTTTAGTATTTTATAAAATGTTGTTATAGCTGTAGGAAAGTTCCCATTTTTATATGTAAGGTACATGTAGCTGAGTGAGACTGGATAAAAGGTAATATATTGATGAAGTTTAATGTAAAGTTTACCTTCTACCTGTGTTCTTAAACCTTTTGTTTCTAATGGACAGAGTCCAGGGACTTTGTTTTAGTTAACAATGATTATGGGGTATAGATTTTATATTCTGAATAATACTATATGGTAGAATAATTTAAATTTGTTATTTAGGGAAACGGTAACCAATTAAAGGGTCGATATACTTTTTTAAAAGCACGAATTAGCCCCAGGTATTAGTATTTGTGAAAATTGTTTTAGATTGCTTAGCTTCAAATATTTGATACATCCATGAGCCTGTATATAAGGAAGAAGTAAACAAAAGAGCCTCTGAAATTGGCAAAAATGCTTTTTCAGAGAGCCCAGGTATTCTGAACTCTTCGAATATAACTTAGATGCTGTACACAATATACTGGCTTCTTTACATGGAAAGTCAAATTATAATCAAGAAGTTGTTTGTTGTCCATGAATTAACAAGCACATTACAGGGATGGCCGGAATGGTTGATGTCACTGAGCTGTGCTGGCCTACCCCATTCATCTATACGTTAGGGAGATAACTTTTGAAGATAATATCTTGGGTCTAGTTATTTTGTCAGCTGAGCACATATCTTCTCTTTTCTGTCCCGTATGCTGATCATTATTTTTCTTTCATCATTGATGGGCTACACCTTTTTCTCTATCAAGGTTTGATGAGATTTCTAAGCGCTGCCTTTTCTTGTGTTCGAACTGAGATATCAGTTTCCTTGAAAAAGTCAATTAACTTGTTTTGATTTGATTTTTAAAAGTTTAACTCAGTAGTGTGGTAGATAACCTTATTTCCAGTTGTGGATAGGATGGATGGGTGATGGGACTAGATGTCTGACTGCTTTTAAGGATTATTTTACTAATACGCAGACATGTCCTTATAAATCAGTTTCCCTTTTCTTTCTAAACTTCTGTGCAATTATTAAAGAAAACTTTTGTTTCTATTATTACCATTAAAAATTTTTTTTTAAGTTTATTTATTTTGAGAGAGACAGAGACAGTGTGAGTGGAGGAGGGGCAGAGAGATAGGGAGAGAAGGAATACCTGGCAGGCTCCATGCTGCCAGCACAGAGCTGGATGGGCTTGAACTCACAAAATGGTGAGATCATGACCTGAGCCCAAACCGAGAGTCGTATGCTTAACTGACTGAGCCACCCAGGTGCCCCTCTGTTATTACCATTTTTAATGTCTTTATACCATTTATAATGAAAACCTGGCTTTATTTAGGCCTAAGTAAAATCTTTATAGTGTATAGGAAAAGAAAAAAATACATATCACAAGTTTTGTTATTACTTAAGATTAAAATCCAGAACCCAAATCTCTTAAACTGCATTTCTTAGAATTGTATACAAATTGCATTATTTATAATCAAAGTTCTTTCTAAGAAAAACTGGGTGGTTTATATAGTAATCTTTATAAACTGTGTATATCCTTTTTTTCAGGCTATAGCCTCTTTTTAGACACTTAAAAGGAAAAAAAAATGCAATTAGATGGATTTGTTAATTTAAAATTTTAATCAAAACATCATTCTAAACACTATATATATTTACTGTCTTCTCTTTCTTAGGTTCCAACAACACATTATATATACACACCCCTGAATCAACTTAAGGGTGGTACAATCGTCAATGTCTATGGTGTTGTCAAGTTCTTTAAGCCTCCATATCTAAGCAAAGGAACTGGTAGGTATTAAAATTAGCGAAGATTTTAATGGACTGGAACTACTTTATTGGTTTCAGAAACATAGCTCCTTCAGTACCCTAAGTCTTAGAAGCTCAGTTCTGATTTATAATTGCCACACAACATGGATGCATGTGTTTTGGCTTGGCTGTTTTATAGAATAAGTATGGTCTTAAGATTCCGAAGACTAAGTTAAGAAAAGGATGCTAAGGGGTGTCTGACTGGCTCAGTTAGAAGAGCATGTGGCTCTTGATCTTGGGGTTGTGAGTTTGAGCCCCACGTGGGGTATGGAGATTACTTAAATAAATAAAACTTTAAAAAAAAAAAAAGATGCTAACCTGCAACATGACAACATATGAAAGTATAAAATAGGCTAGGAAAGGTAACTATATAGACAAATGTAGAATATTTTAATACTGTACCCCTGGTATATAAATCACTTCTAATTCTGGTTATAGAATTTAAAAAAGACAAAAGTATAAAAAAATAACTGCCTGTAAACACTTTAATGAATACACAATATAAAAAGATACAAATTACAGCATAAAGTGTATGTGAGGAGGAGGAGTAGAAGTATAGTTTTTGTATGTGGTATTATCAGCTTAAGATAGGTTGTTGTAACTGTAAGATGTTTTATGTAAACTCCGTGGTCATCACAAAGAAAATACCTGCAAAAGGAAATGAGAAAGGAATCAGAGTATATCACTACACACAAAAAAATCAATGAAATACAAAGGAGGACAAAAGTGCTACAAGACAGAGAACAGTTACCAAAATGGCAGTAATAAGACCTTTCCGATCAATAATTACTTTAAATGTAAAAAAAAAATTAAACACCCCAAAGACATAGTACTTTGGTGGTTTTTGAAGATAATTAAGGTTAAAAAAAAAAAGATAATTGAGGAATAAGCTAATTAATTCTGTATAGTAATACAAGCTTTTAAACAGAATTACATAGAAAAGAATAAAAAAACATGGATTTCAGTTTTCTGAGAGTTAATATGGTGAACACACCATTACACCTTTACCTTGGTTTAATTCAATTTGACTAAATTTAACAGTCATTAATCCATTTAATCTGAAACAACATTTGTAAAAGGCATCATTATTTATGTATCGTTCAGAAAGCTCTGCCAGTTGAGTTATGCTTCACTGTCCATTGTAAGATGTAGCCATATTTTAGAGATGTTAAAAACGCAAAATGGTGTTGTTGATGAAATCCTGTCTTTATCTGCTGCATGCCCGCCCCTGTGGCTCATGCTTAGAGACACAAAGATGTTCTCGTTGAGTTCATATTTACAGACTATTTTATTAAATTACACATATGTACATTTTATAATTGTGGAGTGAACTTGAAGTATACTCTTTCGTGGGAGATGGGAGAAAACTCTTATTTTCATGTGG
Source organism: Lynx canadensis (assembly GCF_007474595.2). Classification (NCBI taxonomy): domain Eukaryota; kingdom Metazoa; phylum Chordata; class Mammalia; order Carnivora; family Felidae; genus Lynx; species Lynx canadensis. The sequence goes on along the minus strand of NC_044304.2, from coordinate 141,527,159 downwards.
TCAGAGTATTTTGTTAATGTAGACCGTGAAGACTTTGTGTGGAAACGACTGTGTGAAGACTGTTAAATCTAGAGAAGTTTGAAATCAGTGGTACGTAAGTCTGAAGAGGGATGTTTTATTGGAAACTGATGATGGGGCACCTGGGTGGCTCAGTCGGTTAAGCGTCCGACTTCACCTCAGGCCGTGATCTCATGGTTCATGGGTTCGAGCCCCGCATCAGGCTCTGTGCTGACAGCTCAGGGCCTGGAGCCTGCTTTGGATTCTGTGTCTCTCTGCCCCTCCCCTGCTCGCGTTTGTTCTCTCTCTCTCTCTCTCTCTCTCAAAAATAAATAAACAAAAAAAAAAAGAAAACTGATGATTTCTGTTTTAGCAGAAAGGGAAATATTAAACATTAAGGTTGGAGCGAGAAGTTATTAAGTATTTATTTCTTAAATATTTTCATTTGACTTTACTTTCTCCCAAAGTCTGTGTTCCCCGCGCCATCATACTGTTCAACATAGACTTGCATACTTCCACCTTGGTGATTTTTTCTCATCTTCAGGTTTTGTTCCCCCCTGAATCTTAATATATGCCCATTCTGGGAATTCTCTTATAAAGGTGCGATGACTATGATCCTCTTCCAATTGCGGGTGTTTTCTGGTGGCCTCTAATTAGCCTGCTGAATTCAGGAATAAGCTATATTACTGCAAATAAAGGTCCACCTGACTTGGTAGAAGGTATAATTTTAAAACTTTTTGCACTTGATATGTTGCTAATTCTTGTCATTGAAAGTTTTTGCTAATCAGCAAATATATTCTAAAATAGCAAATGATAATGTAGAACAAAATGATAGCTGTTTTTATAACATTGATGACTATTAATTTTAAGCTGTTATTAGACAGCATAATCATGTTTTCTTCTGACAGTGTTGTTAAATCATATGTATATAATGAAAGCCTTGGGGAGCTATAATATTTATATATTCGTATGTATTTTATATCTCTCTCAGATATGTTTAGTTGGATCCAGTCCCTAAATAAAAAAGTCATGAGTAGTAATAAACCATCTGTTATTACAATGATAATATGTTTCTCTGTTTCTTCTGAGATACTAAATTAAAATGAATCTCATCAATTTTATCACAACATATTGAAACTAAAGTATATTTTAAAGTATATTGATAATGTCTTTACTACTAGCAAGATGGTAAAGTTTTAAATGATCTATCTTATATAACTTTAGTTACACTTTTTATTTCTGTTGATAGAACTCATCCTTCAACATACTGCAAGAAAGGGAGTCAGACGAAATAGCACTTTTTGTGTTGAGGAAAAGATCAACTTCATTAGTATTACCACTGAGATGGCCCTGAACAATCCACAGCTGCGCCTTTTTTTATATTATGTAGAGCAACTTTATTTTGCAAATATGGGGCTGCAATCTTAAATACTACATCCAGATGTACATAACTAGTTCTGTGGAGGAAAATTACCTTTATGTAACTCAAATTTAGGTAAATGGAAAGAAGTTTATTCTGTTCTATATCGTTTGCTAGAGTTTTCATTAAAATTTCTTTTAAAAATGTTAAATTTAGGGGCGCCTGGGTGGCGCAGTCGGTTAAGCGTCCGACTTCAGCCAGGTCACGATCTTGCGGTCCGTGAGTTCGAGCCCCACGTCGGGCTCTGGGCTGATGGCTCAGAGCCTGGAGCCTGTTTCCGATTCTGTGTCTCCCTCTCTCTCTGCCCCTCCCCCGTTCATGCTCTGTCTCTCTCTGTCCCAAAAATAAATAAACGTTGAAAAAAAAAAATTAAAAAAAAAAAAAAATGTTAAATTTAGTGCCATACAGGCCATTTGATGCACTCTAGCGTTTGTACTTCTTGACTTAAAACTTCCTCTCCATAGTAATAATGATTACATACGACCTGTAGCACGCAGCTGTCTTCTTTTTGGTAGCAAACACTTCATTTCCAAGCTTTATATTCAGTCTTGAACAAGTTGTAGCTTTTTATTCTTGCTGAAGTCTGTCAGTCCTGTTGCTAAAAGGACAATAGATACTTACATTCTTCTTCAATTATGATCACATTCATCATGAAAACTGAGAATTTCTGAAAGATTATGGAAACAATATATATTAAAAGATCTTTGTATCATCGGAATTGATTTTAATAATGACTCATCAGAGGTATGTAATATGTCCTCATTTGTGTAGGCAGACAAGGTCATTGCTGCCTTCTTAGGAATTTGAAATTTTATAGCAGTTATCTTTGAAAGCCTCACATTTCCTTTTGCTTTAGAGAGCTGGCTAGACAGGTATGTACGTTTTTTTGCCTTAAACAGATAACATTGATTATATTTTTTTAGGTAACACCGATGAAGAAGTTTAATTTTAGCTTTGTCTCAGATTTTAAGAAATAGCATACAGCTATTTTTAAACGTGAGACACATTTACTCTGTTCTCATTGTCTGTTCTTGCTAAATATTATAAATGTATGCAGGCCATAAAACACTTCCAGGCTTAATAGTATGGGACTCATGCTTGCTTGTTATTGATAACATAATGTCTGCTTGCTTTGTGAGCAAATGGGAGAAGTAAAGGGAACCCTGTTTGTGCTTACTTTTCTAATATTTGAGTCCAGAGGAAGGGAGAGGATGACCAAAATACTTATATCATGTTTTTGCTGTCCACCTCTCCTTTTTTGCCTTTTTCTTTTTCAAATTTTGGGACCCTGCAGCTCTCCGCCTTTTTGTGCCACATAATGTGGCACATTGCCTGTGGCTCCCTAGCCTATTACTTCAAGAATGCTTTATGTCCCTAACTTCTTTGTTTTTCATACCCTGCCTCCCATTAAAATCCTCCATTTTTGGAAAGTAGTTTGATTAACCTCAAACAGCTTTAGATGTTACAGTGTTTCCAGAAGCAGACCTTTCGTTTGCTGTTCATTATCTTATGAAAGGATACCTGTTTTAGCCAATAACTGAGTATAGAATCCGATTTCTTAGAGGAATATCCAAAACATTGCACTTCTGAGAGCCCCTAATCTATTTTGCTTCTTTTAGTTCTTGCGATAGAGTGCTAGGACATAGGGCCCTGGGAGTTTCTCTTTTCCTGTAAAACATCTCAGCTAATGCTAGAATGCTAGTCGTGGCTGGGTAAAAATATTTTCACTTATAGGAATGAATGACTCGCCATGTATACATTTATATCAAGTAGCATTATCGTTTGAATGTTTTTGTTTGGTGGGAGTGATAATTGTTGCAGGTTAAATGATTACGTAGTTAGTGTCTTTTAATTTTTTTAAAGCGTTAAACTCCTTCATATTTTACATTAAAATGGTTAAAAAATAATTTAATTATTGAATAATTAATAACTCATTGGTGTTACATAATATCCAGAACACTGCTGATTCATCAAAGAGAGATTAAAGCATGTAGTACAATTTAAAATTACATGTATGTTGAATTATATTTTTTATTTTATTTTTTTACTTTTTTTAATGTTTGTTTATTTTGAGAGAGAGAGAGAGAGAGAGGGCCCGTGCAAGCAGGGGAGGGGGAGAGAGTGAGGGAGAAAGAGAATCTCAAGCAGGCTCTGCACGGGGCTCAAACTCATGAACTGTGAGATCATGATCTGAGCCGAAATCAAGAGTTGGATGCTCAACTGATTGAGCCACCCAGGCACCCCTCCCCTTTTGTTTTTAAATTTATAATGCATCTTTGGGAGTTGTAACCCTTTTGCTGTCCTGCACCCTTGTGCAAACGAAGACAGCTATAGAGCTTGTCCTACAAAAATGCACATGCATGCCTAAAGACTTAAACATGCCATGTGGAAGTTCACGCCCCCATTCTTTGAACCCCAGATTGCAAGCTCCTTATCTGTGTTACGTTCATATGTTATTTGAATATTCAGCTGATATCAAGACCACAGCGTACGTTTTTGGTTTAATGTATGGCTTTTAAAATAAATAGCTTTTTGGTTCACTCATCTGTTCCCTTATTCAGTAAACATTAAGTACTTTCTATATGCTGTGTATCATATTAGACATGGAAAATTCAAACATATGTAAGTCATTGTTTCTACCCTTGAGGAATGTTTAAGACAGATAATAATTACAGTACAATGATTATAATTATTTATGATTTCACTTTGTTTTTAGTCTTTCCTTAATTTATGAAATTACACTTTTATTCATCTACTTTATTGTTGGAGATGTAAGATAGAATCTTCATTGTAAAACACACCATGCTTTTGAGTTTATATGTTAAAGTTGAATAATGGATTTACCTATTATAAAGGATGGAGGTTGTGGATTGGGCAGGCGTGGGGTTTTCCATTTCCTAAGAACTAAAAAATAACATCAAGTTGAGTGAGGTAAGACTCTTCTCAAGTGTTTGGCTCTCCGACTTTCGGGATCAGGAAGGCATCTAGGGCATGGTTAGTCATCACTTAACCTCTTTAACGATTTGGAAAGGTGAGCTACACCTCTCTTCAAAACTATTTCCAGCTGTTTTGTCCATGCCAGTAAGAAGTAGGTTTCCACTCGGACGATGAAGGTGGAGAAAGAGGTCACTGAACCTTTGTATTGCCTGCTTGCTTATATTCAGGAATGACTATGATGAAGCTTGAGGCCTCTATCTGGCTTTCTATATATATCCTAGAACTGACTCTGTCTTTTATGACCTTTTCCTCAAACAAATTATTAGCCTGCTTATTTAGAGAATTATCCTTATGTTTCATTAGTTTATGATTTGAATTGCTTTAATTGATAGTAAAAATCAGTACTGTTTCTTCGTTCTTTCTTAAAACTTAAGTTACATTCTTTTATTCATTCAATTAAAAAATTTCTTTGCCAGCCCTGTGTAGCCTTGTACTGGACTTGGTTGTTGTCCATAGTGGTAAAATGATAGAGTCTCAGAGAGTTTTTCCTGAGGGAGATGAGGAAGACCTGAATTGAATCAATTCGCTAAGGCACAGTTGTATGCAGTAACTAAAGAAACAAACAAAATGCTTTGGGAGCAAGAATGGAGAGATTAATGCCAACAGGGGAAAGGCTATTAAGAGATACGGCATTTAAGCTGAACTTTTGAGGATAAATTGGATTTTGATGGATGAGGAAGAAGAGGCCAGCATTGCAGGTGTTGGAATAGCAATAAAAGTTGTCAGACTTTTATAATGAAAATGTGAACTTTCAATTTCAAAATCTAACTGCTGAAGAAGTTAAATAATAATTTTAAGAGATGGAACATCTGCAGTATGTTGATGCATAATTTTATGCTCTTGTAGGTCTTTTTCAGGGATCATTATTAAAGACTTATAATACTTCTGTTTTATACACTTTGTTTATATTCTAGATCAAAATTTAAAAAGTATTTTTTTGTATTTAACTTTCTGTATGTGGTAAAACTGATTGTTTTATGTATGTAATGAGCAACTTTATGATAAAACTATAATACAGTTGGTAGGTTTTTGAAAGATTATGTATTCAGAATTATTACAAATAAAATGTTTTAAGTGGCCATCAGTGGAATGCTTTGCTACATTACTTATCAGGTCAAGTGGATTCTAGTAATATTTAAGTCACAAATATTACTTTCAAGTTATAAATTGCTTTGATTTCTATCTGCATTCTTTTTCAGTGTACTACTTTTCTTCCACCTTACCCTCATTGATTAAGATAATCAAAATATATTTTCTTTTTCAGTTTGGTTGTCTTTTGTCAGCAATTTCTGGAAGCTTCTCATATATTAGTGGTATTAATCTCTTTTTTGTCCTAAGTGTTAGATGCTTTTTCCAGCTTTTTAGTTCTGGTGCTGATAGTTTTCAAAACACAAATGTTTAACATACTTTTGGAGTCATGATTTTGTTTGGAAGGGCTTATTCATTGTAAGATTTGAAAAATATTAGTCTGTATTTTCTTAAAATTCTTTAGTTTTTTTTATTAAAGTTTATTTTGAGAGAGAGAGCATGTGCACAAGCAGGAGAGGGAGGGAGGGAGGGAGGGAGGGAAGGAGGGGGAGAGAGAGAGAGAGAGAGAGAGAGAGAGAGAGAATCCCAAGCAGGCTCTGCGCTGAGAGCATGGAGCCCAGCATGGGGCTTGATTCCCTGAACAGTGACCTGAGCTAAAATCAAGATTCGTGGACGCTCAACCGACTGAGCCACCCAGCCCCTTAAAATTCTTTAATATTTTTAAAAACAGATATATTGCATATATTACCCGGAATTTTGTTTTGTATGTGGTGTATAATGGTCTTTTTCCTGGTAACTTTCATGTTGTTTCAAAATCAAGTATTAAATAATGTGATGTGTGAGTCACATATAATATGTGTACTTGTATATAGAGGTCTGAGGAGCAACGCCTAACAGAACTCCAGGTAAATTTTCTTCTCCCAATATGTGACTCTGTGATGGTTCTCCTTAATTAAGAGGAGGCCTGTTCAGCTGTCCAATTTTTAATCATTAGGCAGAGTATTTGCTACAGTCTCCACGTGAACTTTTTGGAGATGTTTGGGTTGGTAAGATTCTTTATCTCCATTCTAAGTTTTCATATAATAATACAGTCTTCTTGTTAATCTTAGTTTTTGGTTTCTTCATTTATCATTTCAGTATTTTTTAAGACTTGCAGGAGTATGTTGCTTACCTCTACAATATTCATACTAATATGCTTTCTTTCTCTGTACTACCTTTCTGGACACTTCATATAGATAGACTCATATAACACGTGGTCTTTGCTTCTGGCTTCTTTCACTTAACATAATGATTTTGAGGTTCATTCATGCATGTATCATTCATGCATGCATCATTTGATAGCATGTATCAAAATGTGTAGTCAGTCGTAGCATGTATTTTTATTGCTGAATATTAATACACTTTGATAGTTACTTTAAAAATTATTATTGTTGTGCCTTTCTTATTTTAAATACAAATGCTGTGAAGATAGAGGCCATTGCTAGTCTTAGTATAAATCCTTACACCTAGGTATACCATCTACTGTGGTTTCTCAATATGTGGGGTAAAATGTAAAACTCCTCCAGATGTAATTCCAGAATGACACTTAGGAACTCACAGACTATCAGCTTACATACCTGCCTACCTAATTCGTATTTAATCTGTATGTGTACTCATACAAGCATGTGTATCTCTAATATAATGTTTATGCTTTCTTTCCTGTCTTTCCTTATCTTTACCAATATGATTAAAACATGAGGGAAAATTAATGTAACTTCACACCAGCATAATTAAGGGAGTGCTATTATATTTTGTATAGTAAAACAGATAAACTTGTAAAACAAGTAAGATTGTAGCATATAATATTGTGTTGATTTAGCGATTTGCCTTTTATAATTTTTAGTTGGGTTTTCAGTAATAAACTTTTATAGAAATAGAAACTTACTGAAATACTGATTGGTTTATAAATAGTACTGTAATTGGTAAAAGGAGATGAAATAACTTTCATGGAGGAATTTTTTTTGTGGATTGTATAATTTATGCATGTATGCTTCTTTGATTAGACAAACTACCAGCTTCCTCTTATTATAAAACTTCAAGGCAGTTTACACTTAATCATATTGATGAAATTAGGTGAGTTACTCAAGATTGCAGAATATAGGACCTAGTTTATCATTTGTTATCTTCTCCAGATTTATATCAGGTTACGTGAAGTTAGAGTTAAAGTAAATACTTAGTCAACGGTTTACATATGAAGTCTTGCTAAAGCATTAAAATCAAGACTTTCTCAAAGGTTTAAATATATATTTTATTATTTTAAAACATTTTAAGGAATTTATATTTATTTTTATATTAGCACCTAAATGTACTATGTAGGTAAGGTAAGAATACTGATTTATTAAAGTTCTTTCTACTCTTCCTATCTTTCCTGCTGGTGTTAGCTATCAAGAAAACAATTATCTTTTGGCTTTGTAGCTTTATTATTAAAATATGAAGTTGTAAGTTGTAATTTCACAAGTTATTTTTCCTTCATTTGAGAATGAGCCAAAAATGAGGCATGGGGAAAATAAGTACTTTTATTATACAATCATTTTTGATGGATTATTTGGTAAGACACTTTGAAGCAGGAAAATAAAACATTTAGCAGTTTGCCTCGTTAGTATTTGTTAAAATGGGTAGCTTGGTTTCTAGTCATGTCATAAATCAAGTGCTATTTGAAAGAACCTTTTGAAAGCTATTTAATATTTCATTTAGATTGTTGTTTTTATTGCAATTGAGAGAAAATTATAGGACAGATTTTTTTTTTAATGTCTTTTGTTTTCTTGAATGTGAATTTTTGTTTTCTTTCTTTGTTAATAACATTTTATTAAAGGGGTGTGCTTGGGTGGCTCGGTTGGTTAAGTGTCCAGCTCTGGATTTCAGCTCAGGTCATTGTCTCAAGGTCCTGGGATTGAGCCCCGCATTGGGCTCCGTGCTGGGTGTGGAGCCTGTTTAAGATTCTCTCTCCCTCTCCCATTGCCCCTCCCCTGCACGTGCATGGGTGTGTATGCTCTCTCTCAAAAAATAAGAAAAAATAAAATATGAACACATGGTGGGTCTGTTTGGCTTAAACTTGCTAAAAGTCACAGATGATACTTTAGAAGGAAAATATATAAGCCAAGAGAAAGAGTAAGGGGGACACCTCGGTGGCTCAGTCGGTTAAGTGTCCGACTTTTGATCTCACCATTCGTGAGCTTCTTTGAGATCGAGCTCCGCATCCGGCTCAGCACTGGCAACACGGAGCCTGCTTGGGATTCTCTCCATGTCTCTCTCTCTTTTTCTGTCTCTCTCTCTCTGTCTCTCCCCTGTTTGCGCTCTCTCTCTCTCTCTCTCTCTCTCTCTCTCTCTCTCAAAATAAACAAACTTGAAAAAGAGAAGAGTAAGGAACAGGCACTTAGCATATGATAGCTCAGATACGTGGTGCACAGTGTGCTCCGTTTAAGGAGATGCCACTTTCATCCACATGGAACCACTTACATGAAAACATGCAGGTGTGGAGATTTCAGGCCCCTCAGTCAAGTCCTGATGCAGCTGGGGAGCACTCTTCTGCATAAATCTGTACCAGCATGTGGCCCCATTTCATTTATGGACTCAGAACTCTGAGCATACACCGACACACCTGGCAGACACACACCTGTTGCGATGCTCTTTGGGCATCCCCTGAGGTTTTCTGTCTCGGCCTCCATTCCCACCCCAGCTCTAAACGTGACACCCTAACCACCCTCACTCTGAACCTGATTTCTAGGGAGCCTGGGAGGAAAGGCCTGGAGAAGGAATGTGTATATTGCGAGTGGCATATCTGTTCCTCTTCGGGTTTATGTGAAAAGACTGGAATGCAGATGCACGTGTAGGTGCAGTGAAGACTGCTTCTCTCTTGGGCTCAGTAAAATTCCTCTGGAAAGCTCTTCAGGTTGTGTAGTATTTCTTTTTGAGAAAAGGGGAGGCTTTTTTCTAATTTGCAGGAAGGCACTGCAAAAGCTAGACCCTATAGACGATGGGCCTATGCAGTGTTTTTCAGGACTCAGAGTGGAGTCCTTTGTAGCCCACCAAGTCATTTTTTAGGAAGCTGACATTTTCTTAGGAAAAGTAAAACAATGAGACAGGTTCCAATATTTTGAGGTTTAGATTAAGCCTTTTTTAAATTAATATTTTGGTTTTTTCATTTATTCCTCAATATTGTGTATGTGCTGCAAGGCCGGTACTATGTCAGTTCATCTTAGCTAACGTTTAAATTCAGCTATTATTACTTACGCCTGCTAAATGTGCAGTTTTGTTTTTGCTTTGTAGCCCCAGTTTACATGTGGCTCGTTTTGAAGCATTTAAAGCAAGAAGAATGTTGTAGGATTACTACAACTTAAAATCACATCATGAATATAAGTAGTAAATAGTTCTCCAATACAAATATGATGTGTGAGATTGCTCATTCTATTACATACGAATCTGCAATGTGTGATTTTGCAGAAGCTGTCAAGAAAAAATGTAAAAAAAAAAAAAAAAAGTCAAGTTTGATGGTGCATACCTGAATCGGATTTTGATGGACTTGTCATTTCTTTGCCCTATGTTTTGTCTGTCATGGAATTTTATGAAATTTAAAACCTTTGGAGCATTTGTGTTTTATTCTAAGTACATTCATTGTTAGCAGTGAGATCTAAAGTGCTCCTGTCTTTGCATTTAGCCTTTGATTCATCTAATCATGGTGAAGGGACTGGCTCTGTCAATTTCCTTCCCGGTGACTATTGGCAAAAATTTCTCAGTAAGTGGCGGAGGGTCAGAGAGAGAGGGAGACACTGAGTCTGAAATAGGCTCCAGGCTCTGAGCTGTCAGCACAGAACCCCATGTGGGGCTCAGACTCATGAGATCAGACCTGAAAAGAGGTTGGACACTTAACTGTTCAGTTCTTAATTCTTAACAGCATTTATATAAAGAAGAAGAAACTCCAGATAGTGTCTCTGAACTTTGTCTCCTTGAAAGGTGTTACAATACTTGAGCAGTGCAATGCATTGGGGATGCTTCATTTCACTCTTGTGTCTGTCTTCTAAGCAGGGCCCTCATTTTTCCATTTAAAAAATCAATTTAGTATTTTATAGCATAGGTAGGAATAATGAACTAATTACTAGAGTAATGAAATAGCAAAATATTTCAACATATAGAAATATAGCTAAGGTCTCTTAATACATCTTAGATTTATAAAAGGGTACAATAGGGCCATATGATAATTGCAAACAAGAATGTTTATATTCTATTAAAAATAAGTAAAATTGGTCTTTGATTTTTTTGTAAGACTGCTAAGAAAAAAAAAAACAAACTGTGAAACAACACTCCTCATGAGTAGAGGTACTAAAAAAGGAAATTCTGAATATAAATTTGGGTCTAGTGAATCCTGCTGGTGTATCAAGAAATGAAGATGTAATAATTTTTGCTCTTTGAAGATGCTTATCAAGGTTTTGATTTTATTTATTTTTAAAATGTTTATTTTGAGAGAGAGAGAGAGAGTATGAACAGTGGAGGGGCAGAGAGAGAGAGAGAGAGAGAGAGGGCGGAGAGAAGAGTCCCAAGCAGCCTCTGAGCTGTGAGGCCCAGAGCCCAAAGCCAGGCTGCATCTCAGGAACTGTGAGGCCATAATCTGAGCCAAAATCAAGAGTGGGACACTTAACAACCAGCCAGCACTCCTGATTTTAAGTTTTCTTTTTTTTTAAATGTTCTCTGAATTATTTCCCCCTCTTCACAGAATCAGGTTTCTTTTTCTCCCTCCTTCCTTAACTCTCTCTTCCCCCTCTCCTCCCTTTCCCCTCCCATTTCTATTCCCTGCCCCTCCCTTCTTTCTCTCCCTCTGCCTCCCTTGGCCCATTAGTCTGTCTTCCCTCCTTCCTGCCTTCCTACCTTCCTTCTTTCCTTCCTTCCTTCCTTCCTTCCTTCCTTCCTTCCTTCCCTCCTTTTTATTTTTGCCAGATATTTATTTTACCATAATTGTTTCCTGGCTTTACATTTTAAAATGTAGGTATGGCTTGTTTTAGGTTATAAACATTCATCTTGTTTGCTTTGTGTATAAGTACTTTGTTTTTCCATACAGTTTTGATTAATACAGCTTTGTAGTCTATCTTGAAATCTGAGATTGTGATGCAGTCTTAGATTGTTCTTTTTCAAGATTGTTTTTCCAATTGATCTCCTCCTTGAATGGGAAATCTGATAGAGACAAATAGTACTTGCATAGGGCATGTTGATTGACAGTGTCATTCTAGGGTGGGTGAAAAGAGAGCTGCCCATCAGGCTGTAGGCCCCCTACAGTGCTAACATGGAAGGATTTATTCTGGGTGATAACACCCAGGTTGGAAGACTTAGCACCCTCTGGTTAATCAGTGAAAAATGTCCTTGGAAAGCAGCCTGTGTTCCTGGAAGTGCTAAGTTTAAATACAGTGCCTTCCTACCTGAAATCATTTTCCTGGGCAATAGAGGTCAGGACAAGTGGTTACTGAAACAGTTCTGTATGTAAACTTTTAATTAACCTTGATTTGGCTCTACTTTTCACTCCCACCCTTAATCCCGGTGGCTTCTATCTTTATTCCAGCCACTTTATACTATCTTCTGGATTTCAGCCTCCCTGTTTATTTTATCCCTAACCATTTGTTTTCCCATCTTCCTGTAACATGTTGCTACCTTCTCCCCTGCTCTGTCACTCCTCTCTTCTCTTCCTTCACGTTCTGGGTTTATTCTTTTCTATCCCAGTGCTGTAATTACTAGGGTACTGGGAAGGGCTGAAGTCAACACATTTCCTCAGTGTGCAACTTTCTGAAACATGCATATCTCAGAGTAGCATCTATTACAGTTTTTACTACCACCAGTATTTGAAGTTTTCATTTTCATAGCAACCCAAGTATTATTAGTGGTTTCTTTGGTTTTTTTTTTTTTTTTTTTTTTTTTTTTTTTTTTTTTTTTTTTTTTTTTTTGCCAGTTTCTTGTTCTAACGTGTAATCTTCTGTAAGGAACTGGCAAATCCTCATTTTTTTCTTTTGAGTTTGTTTTTGTTACTATAATTTTCTAGGAATTTGTTCACTTGAATTACATAGTCACTGTGAAATTCTGGGTTTTATAATCAGTTTTCATAGGATTTTCATGCAGAATATTGATTTTCCATCACATTTACTTCAAATACCTTCTAGTCTTTTGTTTTCACCCTAACTTTTATTATTTTATAAATTATGTTATTTGAATATTTCATGATTTCTAAACTTTGAAATAATATAAAAGTCATACCCCTCCAGATAATTTATATTAATTAGGATTTTTATTTTTGTTTTACTAAATTCTCTAAAATTTTTGTGGAATACTGTTGCAAAATAATTTGGCAGTGCATTTTGAGAGCCAAGAAAATGTCCCTATGTTTTGATCCTGTTCTCAGAAGGCTTAATTAAAAGGAGGGATAAAAATTTGTTTGGTGTTTTGAATTCACCCATATTCTTATTTTGTCAAATTCTTTGAAATACCAAAAGGTAACATATTTTTATGTTTTCCAGATTATTGCTCAGTTGTAACAATTGTGGACCAGACAAATGTAAAGTTAACTTGCCTGCTCTTCAGTGGAAGTTACGAAGCCCTACCAATAATTTATAAAAATGGAGATATTGTTCGCTTTCACAGGCTGAAGGTAAAATTCATACTGTCCAAACTCTCATGTATTTGAAGAGGGCTCTGTATTTTTCATTAGTTCTAGTTAGCACTAATTATGTGGTTGCTGTGGTGGAACATGGCATCAGCCATTTCAAGAGGTAAGAAGAAATGTAAATAATACTAGACTTCAAATAATGAATATTAAGAAATCTCCTCATTTGGACAAACTGTGTGCCTTCCTTCCACAGAAATGTGTTAGTTGCCATGATTAAGACTAGTTGCATTTCCTCTTCTCACTTCTAAAGATAGATTGATGGTTTAAAGGTTTTCCAGGTAGAGTTGGGTTTAAAAAAAAAAAAAGCCCTAGGCCGCTGGGGTTTTGTTTTGTTTTACTTTTTTATTAAACACTTACACAAAGATTGGGAGATTGTGTTAATTCAAGTACAGTGAAAGCATTGAGATGTGAGTATAAAATCAAAGTAAGTTGATCTTTATGAAAAATGTATTAAAACATGAACATATTTCAGTTCTTACAAAGTTATGCTAAGCAGTTAAACAAGTAAAGGTAAAAAAAGCCCACCTTTATTATGAAAGTACAGCTATTAAATACTATCTGATTTTTTAAAAAATTCAGTACTGTAATATTTTCAGTCCGTAGGTTTTAAGTAGTTTTGTCCTTTCATCTTTTCCTCTTGTTACATGAAGATTTCCATGCAACTCTTGATTGTCTTTTTTCTTCTCATGCTTCAGTTATTCTGTGTCCCTCATGGTCAGTGAGATGAAGTGAGCACAATATTCTGGGTGTGTTCTATTCTTAGTTTCGGTAAGAATTAGCTATCTTGATCTCTTAAGGCCCTTTTCCTGAGAATAGAAGAGTAGTAGAGAATATTTTTGTAATGTTAAAAGAGAAATAGAAATATTATCATCATAGTGTTACCATTTCTCACATACTGTTGTTTCCTATGGTATTTGTATTCCAAGAGTGCCCTCTTCCCTCCTAATGTTTTTAGTTGTTATTCTTGCTGTTGTTTAACTGAAGTAGACTGTACATCTCTCAGTTCACAATATAAGTATAGTCTGTAACTAGCACTCGGAAACTTCCTTCATACCCCATCCAGGAATAAATACTCTCATAACTTCAAACAACATACATTAGTTTCATATCTGTTTGCTCTTTATATAAAGAGAATAGACTTTAGGTTTTGTTTTGTTTTTAATGTCTGGCTTATGCCCGTGTGATTCAACCATGTTACTGCAAATAATTTTACTTTGTTCACTTTCACCGGTAAGTGGTATTCCATCGTGTGAATGCATCAGAATGTATATATTTTGTTGAACGTTTAAGTAGTTTTCAGTTTGAGGATATTATGCTGCCATAAACAGTCTAATATCTTTTAGTGAGTATATATATTAATATTTTTATTAATGAAAATTTACTAGATAAGCTAAATAGATTAGATATATCATGTTTACTGAAAGATTGTGGAACAATATCAAATGGTGAAACCTGTCATTTGAGATGCACAAGAAAACAGTGTGAAAGGGAAAAAATATATTTATAGAAATAAATAGAAAGGACTAGAATTTTTCCAAATTTGATGGAAAACATTGACTTACAGATGTTAGAAACTTGGTGCACTCCATGCTGGCACCTCAGAGAAAAAGCATATCTAAACAAGTCACTGTGAAATCATTGAAAAAGATTTAAAAAATCTTGAAATGAGCCGGCAGAGAAATAACACATTCCACATAAGAAACAATACCAGCCATCTTTGATTTCTTATCTGAAATGATGGCGCCTGAAGAACAAAGCAATGATAAAAGTGGTGATAGAAAATGTATTCAACTGGAATTTTGTATCCAAAGAAAATATTTTTCAAAAATGTGAATCCCCAGCCAGTGTATCTTCAGCACAAGTAAACGCTAAAGGATGGTATTCAGGACAGAAAAGCATACTACCAGCCAGAAACTTTTGATGGTTAGGAAATGACCAAAACTAAAAAAAGAAAATGGTGAAAGATAATGTTTTGTATTTCTTCCCAAAATTTCACTAAAAGATAAATGGCTATTAAAAAAATAATAATAATATTGGAAGATGGAGTTTATAAAATAGTAGAAAAATATGAATGATAGCACAAAGGATAGTTAAAAGGAATTATACCACTGAAAAGTTATTATCTTCAGATAATACTTTCAATAATACTTTCAGTAGAAAGTGTGAAACAGGATATGGGCAAGTGGAAATGTGACCTGGAAACTAGTCATTATGTAGTAGAACAATACTGATTCCAAACAGACTTTGCGGTAAAGATTCATTCGTAACTCAGAGGAAGTAAACGGAACACTAATAAGGTCAAAATAAGATGGGAAAAGAACAGTAGAAGAACAAAATTTTTAAAGAGCAAAAAGGGAGGGGGGGAAGATACAAAAGGAAAACAAGACAGTAGACTTAAATATAACCGTATCAGTAATTTTATGTAAATGGACTAAACATTCCTTTTGCAAGGAAAAAAAAAATAGACCAAATAAAAAAGCAAGAACAAACACCACTCCCTACGCAAAATGAAGACACAGGCAAGTTGCAAAACTGTAGAAAAGATATACCAAGCAAACAATAAGCATAAGGAAAATGAAATCACTATATTAATATCAGAATATTACAGATTAAAAGGGGGGGGGGCATTTCATAAAGACAAAACGATTGCTTTATGAAGATGTAAGCCTCATAAATGCATATGCATGTAATAGCAGAGCCTCAGAACGTGAAAGCCAAAGTCTTTGTCACTGTCTTGCCTCTCAGTCAGACTGATGAAACCTTAGCCTCTTGCGTTTTGTTCACTTTGAAGTCCTGTATTTTAAGTGTTCTAGTTTTCCTCGTAACATTCATAAGTAATTGTCACTATCCTTTTTCCTTTTGTAAATTATACCTTAATAAGAAAAGTAACAATTGTGAAAGTGCAAGCTTGATAGGATCAAGGAGTTGACCACCTAGACCTTTAAAAAATAGAAATAAATGTTACACAGTGGATCTTGATATAGCCTGGTTGATTTTATAATTTCATATGCTAATTAAATGAAATATATTAATTGCTTACATTCTTTATTAACTGTGCTGGCAAGATTTTATAATCCCTCAAGTATCTTACTTTTCGGGTTCTGCATCAGTAAGCTATTCTGTTTTCTTAGATTCAAGTATATAAAAAGGAGACTCAAGGTATCACCAGCTCTGGCTTTGCCTCTTTGACATTTGAGGGAACTTTGGGAGCTCCTATCATACCTCGTACTTCAAGCAAGTATTTTAACTTCACCGCGGAGGACCACAGAATGGTAGAAGCTTTACGTGTTTGGGCATCTACTCATATTTCACCTTCTTCAACATTAGTAAAATTGTGTGATGTTCAACCCCTGCAGTATTTTGACCTGACTTGTCAGCTCTTGGGCAAAGCCGAAGTGGATGGAGCATCATTTCTTCTAAAGGTAGGTATTTTAAATACTTGAAATTATAAGTTAGCACCACCTACATATCTATAAAGAGCTTATAGCTCAGCATTCTGAAGGAATAAGTATGCCCACTATTGTATTATATTAAGAACTTTAAATCTAACTTACCATTTTTGATGAGCATAGATATTCATGCAGCTCTACTCTTTTTTAAATTTTTTTTTTTTTTCAACGTTTATTTTATTTTTGGGACAGAGAGAGACAGAGCATGAACGGGGGAGGGGCAGAGAGAGAGGGAGACACAGAATCAGAAACAGGCTCCAGGCTCTGAGCCATCAGCCCAGAGCCCGACGCGGGGCTCGAACTCACGGACCGCGAGATCGTGACCTGGCTGAAGTCGGACGCTTAACCGACTGCGCCACCCAGGCGCCCCAAATGCAGCTCTACTCTTGAACTTCTCTTTTTTTATGCATCCAGAGAAAAATAGTATTGTCAATAGTTTAAATATAGTTTATGGTTTATTTATGTATTTCTCATTTTAATATTAATAAAATATGGAGTTGTTTTCTACTGTTATATTTCAGTTACAATTTTACGTATGCATATTTCTGCTTCCCTGTCAAGGTAGCCTTGCTTCTCATTTATTTTCTTGGCTCATTGATGTTGGCTTCTCTTCCCATGTCATTTCACTGCCTGCCTCATGGGTAGATCACAGATGGTTTTGAAGTGTTTATTTTTGTTCTTGTTATGTTTTGTTTTTAAATCAGAAGGATTTTAAAAAGTAAAGTAAGACCTATCTAATCTTTCTTTACACCTGCCCCAATTTACTCATGAATAGCTTCTGAAAAAGACAGTTGTCCAATATTAACCTCACCTACCCACCCTAGTCAGAATGCATTTAAACAAACACTGCTTCAGCTCCGCACCTATGGTTATTTCTTTAGCTTCTGACTCTAAAACAACAAGACAAGAAACTGTACCGTGGCACTTGGACAAGTATTGGGTTTAGCATTATTATCATTTATACCTTGCCCTTATTGAGGAGTTGGTGAAGATAAAAGTTATTGAATGAAATATGAAGTTTTTAAAGTTGAAAATAGCATACATATATACATGTGAAATACTTTGAGAAAAGTAATTACATGCTGTAAAAAAGGTAGGTAAGTCAAGTATGACATCTGAAGTTAAAGCAAAGTAAATCATCCAAAGTTAGAAGAAATCATAGGTCAACCAGTCATACTGATCACACTTTGGATACCCAAAGTGACATCCTTAACAGTTGAACATTTGATAGGCACTGAATACTTCCAATGGCATATAATATGCTGTGCAGAATATACTCCATCTTTTCACTGCTGTGTAGAAAATTCTTAAATTCTGGGATAAAATCTGCCACCTTTTAGCTGACATGGCAGAATGTACGTTCATTCTAAAGCAACAAAACATATGCCTGCATTCCATTTTTATAGATAGCCTTTTCAGATAAGTGAAAACAGCTTTTATGTAGATGTTATTTTAAAACACAGCATTCGGAAGTGAATGTAAGACTTTCTTGAAGACAATTTAAATCTCAGAAGTCTGTGTATATTCTTTGACTCCACAATTTTATTTTTGTAAATTTTCTAAATTTACTTCGTAAATGTGGAAAAATGAATTTAAGAGAATATTCTTTTTTTTTTTTTTTTATTAAAATTTTTTTTTTCAACGTTTATTTATTTTTGGGACAGAGAGAGACAGAGCATGAACGGGGGAGGGGCAGAGAGAGAGGGAGACACAGAATCGGAAACAGGCTCCAGGCTCTGAGCCATCAGCCCAGAGCCCGACGCGGGGCTCGAACTCACAGACCGCGAGATCGTGACCTGGCTGAAGTCGGACGCTCAACCGACTGCGCCACCCAGGCGCCCCAAGAGAATATTCTTATATTGCAGTAACAAAAATTAGAAAACTCATACTAACAATAGAGAATTAATTGTGTGAAGTGTTTCTGTATTATGGAATACTCTGTTACAATAAAATGACATTGTAGATGTATAGTTACTAAGATAGATATTTATAATATTCTGTTTAGAGATTAATGCAGTTTTATATACTAAAATGTATTATATGCATAGTAAAAATATATTAGGAAGAATATATAGCAATATTTTACTCATTACCTCTGGAAAATTGAATTTTGAGTGATTTGTTTTTCTGAGATTGATTTTCCTATCACACAGCAGAATAACTTTTAAATTATGTTTTAAGCACAAAAGGAGCCAGACATTATTCCAAGTGAGTTGTGGAAAGCATGGAATGCAACAACATAATTATTTCCAGTGTTTGGGCATCTGGTCTCATATCCAGTCTGAACATGGATATGATACCAATATTGATTCCTTTATTAGTAACTATGATACTAGTTCATTTTAATCATACCAGTAGACATGTTACACCAATAATGTATTAAAACAGTAATACACTGCAATCCATGGTTTATTTTAGAAATCAGAAATTTAAGGAATTAATTTTAGGATAACTTTAGGAAAATTACATTCCTCTTGGTGAATGTTCAATACATTTGTGAAAATGTTTAGCAAATTAATGTCAAATGTTTAGAATTAGAAGTATGCCTCCTTAACTTGATAAAAAATTTCTCTTGTAATCAAACAAAATATTTAGTGTTCAAATTTTGGAGTCAGTAATGCCAGGAACAAGACAAAAATACCCACTATTTTCTGTTACCTAATGTTTTTCAAGAAATCTTAAGAAATTCACTAAGAAAAAAAAGAGCTATAACTGTTTAAAATTTTTTTTATGTTTATTTTTGACAGAGAGAGAGAGACAGAGCATGAGCGGGGGAGGGGCAGAGAGAGAGGGAGACACAGAATCTGAAACAGGCTCCAGGCTCTGAGCTGTCAGCACAGAGCCCGACGCGGGGCTCGAACTCACAGACCGCGAGATCATGACCTGAGCTGAAGTCAGACGCTCAACCGACTGAGCCACCCAGGCGCCCCAGAGCTAGAACTCTTTTAAAAGAAAGAAAAAGAGAAGGTCATTAGTCACAAGATGTAAAACCCAAACAATGAACTGAAAGGCTACTTGGATTAATAAAATTATTCAGTGAGATAACTGGTTTAAATATTAGTAAAATGTAGCTTTGGTACCTATCAGTAATAAATAGAACATATACGTGAACAAAAGTTCTTTCAAAGTCACATCAACTGTGAAACAAGCCAATTCATGAAAGAAATCCCTGATATTCTGTGAAGAAATCTATAAAACTTCATTGAGCATATTCAAATATTTTTTTATTCTTTCTTAAAGAATAAAATGCCATTTTAATTAAAACCAAATTTTCTAAATTGACTGTGATTCTAAAATTTATTAGAAACATTAAATGGTCAAGAATAAAACAAGAAAAGCTTGATTAAAAAAACTCAGATATCTGATATTAAAGCATATTATGAAATTATAGTAATTGAAATTATAGTGTGATTAATCAAAAGATTAGGAACCTCTTACACTGTACATACAAGACATACATGATAATAACATAACATTTCAAATTGATGAAGACAGATTGCTAAATGGTGATTCTTATCTATTTAGAAAAGAATCAGATCTGTACATAAGATACAGATTCCTAACAGATTAAGTTTTGATACAAAATTACAAAAGTTCCAGAAAACATTAAAAAAAAAAAAAAAAAGACTTCTAGGTGATTAGAACTGAAGCATAAAAACAATGTAGCTACACTCTACTCTCTCAGCCCCTCCCCCAAAAGGCTGGGAGATTCATCTGTAAAGTTATTTTAAAGTCACAAAAACAGTATGCACAAAAACAGTATGAAAGAACACATTCCAGGTGGAGAAAAAAGTTCGTGACATACACTGTACCTGCTCCCAGAGTGTGTATCCTGGCTCTTTGAATAATTTAGGGAACGGTGAGTGACCCAAACTCAGTGATTGTTTATTTGAAACTTGGAATAGTCACCAACGTTATTCAGTACTTCCTCTGTAAGCTCACGCTGGCAGACAGCTGGAATGAGTGTATTCTGTTCAGAGAGCCTGTTTCTCTTGTCCAGCCAAATTTCTCACATGCAAGGGCATTCTTATCTCGTGCCAGATGTCTTTTGTCATACCCTTTTATAACAAAGCACAGCCATCTCTTCAAAGCCTAGCACAACACAGGCTAGCTCACACCCTAAGGATAGGGTAGCACATACTCCTCCTGTGCCCATGTTCCCATCCTCATCTTAATGTAGCATACGTAGCAATCCAAGATGTCCTCTCCTTTTCCAGCACCCGCGATTTTCATTCATTTGTGTTCATAACCTCTAACTTGAACAGAACGTTCCTATCTGTACTTTTAAAAGCCTCTTCCAAATGAAAACAAAGTGAAAAAATAAGCAAAGGTTAGAATACATTCCTGAAAGTTAGGGATTTATACTTAAGAAAATGAGCAGATGTAGTCATAAAGGTGTATTTTAAATTATTTAAAATAGCAAATCACCAGTACAGGGATCAGTTTAATAAATTTTTGTATATCCACAGCATAAAATGAAAGAAGCAATTGACGATCATATTTTAGAAAAATATTTATATTAGCTGATAAATTGCTCAACAGTAAGCTAAGAAATGCAAAGCAAAATATAATGCTTTTTCCAGTTAAAAACAGGAAAAGACACATAAATACACAGAAGAAAAAAAGATAAAGAAATTCAACAATGTGTTAGCACTTTTTTTCCAGGTAGTGTGAATTTTTTTCTTTATAGTTTCTACATGACCTATATCTATGTAGTCCTTTTACAACCAGAATATACACCATTTTTAAAGTTTAGCAGATATTTGGGGGAATACATTTAATACTTGTAAGTTATATTACCGGAAAATAATGTTCTTTTTAAAGTCTCCACTGTTGCTCAGAAAGATCATTAAAGTTTGCTTTTCCCTGTTATGGCAGGTATGGGATGGCACCAGGACCCCATTCCCATCTTGGAGAGTCTTGATACAAGACCTTGCACTTGAAGGAGATTTAAGTCACATCCATCAGCTACAGAATCTAACAATAGACATTTTAGTCTATGATAATCATGTTCAAGTGGCAAAATTTCTGAAGGTGATGTTGAGTAGCAATTGTTTTCTATTTTGTGTTTTTATAAATGTGGGGGTAAATCACATTTATAGATGATATTTGAGGTCTAGAAATTAACTCCAAATTTATTTTTCTTTAATTTTTATTTGTAAATGTATTTAAAATAATTATTAGAAAAAGGAAAATATTAGAAGATTTCATTAAATTATAATGGCTTGAATAACTTTTAAAAATTAAACAACATTTCCTGGATATTTTAAGACTCTACACAACTTACCATAAAGTAGTAAGGAAAAATGTTCTGGTATATGTTGTATAAAATGTTTGTAAACTTAAACATTTAAGCTTTATAAATTGGGTTTTGAAAATTTAGCCTACAACTTTCTACCCATTAGGTTAAGAATTGTTGATCCACCTCTAATATATGTCATAAATTTGTGTATTATACTGTACAGTTTATGTAGAATTTGCTCACTGCTTTTGAGGTTACTGTGTTTTTTTTAGGTAAAAGCTCCACTGTTGATATGTGGCACTTCTGGATTATTAATATTTAGGGAATATTTTCTTCATTATATTGTGTCTTTTATTTGGAAGTATCTTTTCTAGCACAATATGGCACATTATAACAACAGTGATAATAGCAACATTGTTAAACACTCTTCAGATGTATTTAGCACTATCCTGTGTAGTCAGTATTGTCACCATTCCCGTTTTACATATGAGAAAACTGAGGAGTCAGCTGTTAAGCCCAGATTTCACGGCTACTTGTGTGTGAATCTATAGTGTTTGGTTTCCAGAGCCAGTCCTTTTAAGCAGTATAAAGAAATGATTTTCTTTATTGCAAATAGCTTCGATCCTATCTTTAGGGAGTTATACAGCCTGCTTATAGAAAGTTATATGGCCTACTTATAGGAAGAAAACAGTAAAGTGAATTGCAGCTGTTTCAGTCTGAATTTTATGCCCAGTCTCCCTTGTAAATAAATGTTCTTGGAGAAGGAAATAGTTCCTCTAACACTGCGTTACAAATAAGCCCCCCCAGCTCATCGATAAATGAGGCTAAAGTCTGGGTCCAGGAGGGGTAATAACTGAACTTGCTTGTCCTTTATGTGTGTGTGTGTGTGTGTGTGTGTGTGTGTGTGTGTGTGTGTATACACGTTTTCATACCTAACAGATCAGAGAAAATTGACTGTTGAAAATACATTTTTGATGCTTCTCCCTGATTTTGTCTACACTGATTATTTCAAAAATACACATAATGATAGAGTCAATTCAAAGTCTTATTTTTATTTATTTATTTATTTTTTTAGCGTTTATTGATTTTTGAGACAGAGACAGAGCATGAACAGGGGAGGGTCAGAGAGAGAGAGGGAGACACAGAATCTGAAACAGGCTCCAGGCTCTGAGCTGTTAGCACAGAGCCCGATGTGGGGCTCAAACCCACGAACCTTGAGATCATGACCTGAGCCGAAGTCGGACGCCCAACCGACTGAGCCACCCAGGTGCTCCTCAAAGTCTTTTTAAAATACAGATAGAGTTCTTTTTTGAATGAAAAAGATTTGCATTTTTTTTTAGATCCCGCTTTCACAATTTAATTTCCTCTCTTTCCCTATGCTGCATTTATAAGTTTTCCTATTCCCTCTCACCTGTCCAAGACTTGAATAACACCTAGCACAGTGCTTTTCTTACAGTAAAGATGAAGTAAATAGTATCTGCTAGTGAATGAACAAATCAATGAGAGCTGTGAATTTTTTTCAGGTCCCTTTTTGTTTACCTTATCTTACCCACTAGAGGGTGCTCTGAGCGCACATTGCTAAGAAAATATAGGGCACTTAATCTTTTTCTAAAGATATAATATTACATTATTTATCTGCACTGTAATAGAAAAATGGAAGGGATTTTCTCTGTATAAGTAAGGCAACTGTAAGCTTTTAATGTATATTGACATCACATTTTATTTATACTAAGGAAACCTCTATACCATTTCATATTAACTTAAGAAATTCCCAGTCAGATGACATTAATACAAATGAATTCTTATCAACGCTTGAAGACAACTGTTTGAAATTGCATTTTTATACTGAAATACATGGAACACATGTATTTTTGTTGCATAGGAACAGGAAAAAATATATTTTTAATAAAGAGAAGACAGTGAAGGCAATCTAAGTATAATATAATGGGCTTTTATATGCAGTAAATTTTACAGTTGAAATCGCCCTTAACATTCTTCCTAAATTTTGCTTTTTGAGTGTTACACATTCACACATTCACAAACCCACCTATATGTGGGCACACACACATGTGCACAAGCACACACACATCACAGACTTTTTTGTCTAGAAATTAAAGCAGTGTATTTCTAATCCCCAGTCTTATCCTGACACAATTTAAACATAATTATAAAAATATATATAGTCATAATTATGTTTTGGCCTTCAGTGACCCAAGAGCTATATAGTTTGGTTATTTTCAGACATATACAGGTAATTAAAACTATTAAAGGGAACTTCTCCATAGTTTATAGGGAAGATTTAAATTATTTCTAAAGGGATAGTGATTTCTTAATAGCTACATTTGCTTTGCTTTTTTATTTTGCTAGCGGGAGGGACAGAGGGATAGGACAAAGTCTTCAGCAGACCCCTTGCTCAGCATGGAGCCCAACACAGAGTTTGATCTCACGACCAACCATGAATGAGATCATGACCTGAGCTGAAATCAGGAGTTGTAGGCTTAACTGACTGAGCCACCCAGGCACCCCTGCTTTACTTCCTTTTTGATATTCATTGAAAGGGATATTTATCACAATTTGTGAAAGTATATTTTTATAATTTTTGGTTATGACTCCCTCACTTGTAATTTTAGAATCTTATCACATTACTGACAAGACTAAGCAATGTGTGTCTATTATAGTAGAGCATCTGGCACATTTCATGGTATATTTAGCCAGCTTAAAAAAAATACAATGCTGCCTCCAGAAGGAATTTGTGGAAATAACAATTTGTCATCTTGATAGCCTATTTATATAAATAAATTCTTTCGTGGTCTTTAAATATTGTTTTATTATGAAATATAGTAGTGGAAAAGATAGTGTAATAAATACCCATGTGCCTACCATTCAAACTTAATATTTTTAAATGTTTTGCCACACTAATTTCAGGTGCTTTTAATTTTTAGGACATAAATCTCTACATGTTGAGTCTTCTTTGTACCTCTGCTCATTCTCATGTTTTGCTCCTTAGTATCTTTCTATTTATCCTAACATGTAGGTATATACACCCAGGTTTATTATGCTTTTATTTTAATAATGTACTTTTTTCTGAAAAATGCATAAGGTATATATATTATTCTGTAATTTACTTTTTTCTTTTATATTTTTAAGATATATCCGTGTTCATACAAGTGTCTGCGTTAATAACAGAGAGTCTTAATTATTACAGCTTTATTTTTAAATGATTCTACAGATCAAGCAAACCTTCCCCACCCCCACCCCCCACTCCCGCAGTTTAGTCTTCAAACTTGACTTGCTGTTCACGTCTGTATGCATTTTCAGGTCAGCTTTTCAAATTTCATGTAAGACACTGGAGATTTTGATTGAAATTATACTGATTTTAAAAATTAATTTGGGGGGGAAATTACTATCTTTATAGTGTTAAAGCTTGTTATTTATGAATATGATATCTTTCTCCATGTTTAGGCCTTTAAAAGCATTTTTTTAAAATTTACATGGAGCATTTTATTTAGAGGGAGGTGGTTTTTAATTTGTTTTTTTGTTTGTTTGTTTGTTTTGTTTTTTCCTTACGTGACCTCTTCCCCCAGCATGGGGCTAGAACTCAGGACTCCAAGATTAAGAGTTACGTGCTCTACTGACTGGGCCAGCCAGGTCCCTGCATGTTTTAGGCCTTCCCTAAGTGCTTTTTTTGTATGTGTACTAGTGTATTACCTACTTTGAAAAGGAATCACAGAATAATAAACATCCAGAAAAACTGAGATAAAAGTAAATAGAAATGGACTGTTTTTGTTTTTTTTTTTTTTTTCTTCTAGTATCTCACTTTAGAGACCATGAGGAAAACTAGTTTTGTCTTCTTTTCTTTTGGAGTTTTCTTTCTCTGACTCTTTTTACCCTGCTCCTCTGCTGTGTTGTAGATGTATGTCAGTGGAAGAAGTCAGAGAAAAAAAAGACCTAATGTCCTACTCCTTCTCACAAAAACATGACTGGGTTGGAAAAGGTTATGTAGCTTCTTCCTTGAGTAGGTGTCAATTTCTTTATAAACATTCTGCATCTGTCATTTTAAGTCTTCTCCCTTAAACACATACTCTATAGTCAAAGACATTTTTAAGACTAAATAAAACATCTAAAATTGTAGAATATTTAGTTAAAAATTATAATGTTTAGTTTTGTATTTGAACTCACAGAATGTATTTCACATTATGGTGATAAGAGTTCTTATTACAAAAGTTTTCTTTCCATAAAACTTGTGGAATAGGGGGATATTTTTGCTATTTCCATAGAACTTGTGGAATAGGGGAATATTTTTGCTATTATAGTGCATTAAAAAATATTTTCTAGTATTCTCATAATGAGAGTATTTTAGCAACCGTATTTAATGAAATCTTACCTTCAAGTAGCTAAAGCAAGTTAAGAAACCTTAAACAGGCTTCCAAATCAAATAGAGGGCTTGGGTTTGATTTAGGTTATAGGTTTCTTAACTAGTGTATTTTATCACTGCTAAGATTCAGTTTTATTTCACACTTCAGTATCTCTGAAATGTCTTTCATTGGAAAAAACATACGGATAGATAGATATGTAATATGCATATGTACATATACTTACATACTACATATACACATCTACATAAATACATGGGTCTACATATATGTACATATATACATATAAACGTGACTAAAATATACACGAACAGTATATGTATATACACATGTGCGTGCACACATAAAAACCATTTGGTTTTGATAGTGTCCTTGAGACTGATATTCAGTACACATCAGTATCGCATACCAGTATCCTTTCTAATAGGTCAACACTTTTGACTGTTGGTCTGTGCCCCATATTGTTGTTAAGTAATTTATGTATCGGAAATTGTTTGATTTTTCTCATTTTGAAATCCTAAATAATCTATTTTAGGTTGGAAGCTTCTTAGAAATTTATAGCCTCCATACCAAACTTCAATCAGTGAATTTGGAGAACCCAAGCAACATTGTTAGCTCTAGAGTTTCATCTCCATGGGGGTACCAGTTATGGCCGGGGAATCAGAGTCTTGCCAGAAAGTAACTCTGATGTGGATCAACTGAAAAGTAAGCAAATTATACACCTATTTAGAAGTTGTAAATAAGGTATTAATTAAGCTGATTTCCAAGATACTATTGTTCTGTGCTGGGGTGGGTGGATTTGATAAGTTCTTTGTAATCAATCCTCATAGGCTACTGTGCCATTATCCATTTGTCTAAATAGGTGAACCAAATGAAACCAAACTCAAGTGATTGCAGGTTCAAATAGCTAAACAGTAGCAGAGCTAGGGGTGTAATGTCAGGTTTCCAACAGTTCTTGTGCACTTATGTCTACTCTGTGTGCTTATTCTCTTCTTCCACCATGGGTCACATTCCCCACGTAACACCAACAGACAGTTGAAACTGGAGCTGAGCTCAAGTTTGGAAAACTTGATACATATCTAGAATTCCAAACGTACTTAGTCCTGCCATGAAAAAATAATTATCTTTCTAAAGTGCCTAGGACCAATCAAATAGGTAACAGAAATGTTTTAGAGTATATTTTAAAAACTTTGAAATGTGCCCAGAAAGTGAATAATGCCTTAGGTCCTGCTACATATGCAGTTCCCTTCTTTGTCAAGTGTTTCTGGTGCTCACTGTGTGCAGAAACTTTTTGACCAGGATTCTAAAGGAATAAAAAATAAATCTTCTGCATGTCTTCAAAGAGCTCTAGAAAATGACCTGTTCAGTAAGTTCAAATGAAATAATATTTTATGTTTTATATATTGAATAGTATGACTTTTAAAGCCAATTAAATTAGCTATTTTAATAATCTTCTATCAGTTGTACTTCTTTATTTCTCATATTTCCATATATAGAGCATAGTATTTTACTTTTTGAATCCGGATAAGATTGGTTCTGACAGAATGCTATCCAATAATCCCTGGTTTACTTTTGTTTGCTGTATTTCATCATCCTACTGTTTCACTCATCTTTGTAGAATCAGGTTTTTTAAATTGGGGGATCTTAGAACTCCCAGATGCTCTGAAGAAAGCTGTAGACTTTCTACTGAAGAAGCTGTACTACACACATACGTAATTTTTATACCATTTCAGTGATTTCTTATATTCTAAGGATAGAATGGAACTGATCATATTGACTTTGTTTTATGCAATTTGATTTGAAATTATATTCTTTCCATTATAGGGTTTTAGAATCTGCAGATTTGACAGCCGGTCAGTGTTTTGATGGTATATGTCAGTCAGAACATGAGGACAGCTTTCGTCTCTTTCAAGTAAGGACAGTTTTTAATGTTAACAGTTTTAGGTCTCTGCTAAGTAAAATGGCTTTATCAATCAATATTCTCTTTTTTGAATATCTTCCCATCTCTGCCTCTTTCTCTTTTTTGTTAAATCCATATTCATTGTAAAGGAATAGGCTAAATCTTTACCTGTGTCCTATGCAAAGTAAACATTATTCTTCCCTTATTGTGTAATTGCATTTTCAAATTGGGATGGTAAGGATTACTTGATTTGTGATATATGTAGTATTTATATGTATATATTTATATGTGTATGTATATATATTCATTAAAATTTTGTATTTCCTAGGCAACCATTTTGCTTGTCAGTTTCTAATATGAACAGTGATTGTTTTTGCTGCTTTATTTCAAAGAGCTCAATTATTTTTTGATCATATATATTTCAGAGATGCATATAGATCCCAGTCTTTATCAAGTTAATCAAGTACCTAGATACAAGATCTTAAACACACACATAGTTCTGTATTATATATTATATTATTGTATACTGTTCAAATCTAAATTTTAAAAATCTGCAAGATTTTTGTCCTTTACTATTTTGCCTTACTGTCTTAATGTACAAGGGTACATTCTGGGACCTAGAATCTATGCCATTTATATATACATACATACACACACACACACACACACACATATATATATATACACACGTAAGTTATATATAAATATAATTACATGATATATATGTGTATATATACACACACACACACATATATTTACAATCTATTTTATGAGTATTTTTTTTCTATACTAGTAATAACAAGCATTAAAATTAACATGTATTGCTTGGTGTAGGAACTTACTAAGTGCCTACATGCATTATCCTAACAGTATTCCTTGAGGTCGAAATTGTTTTGTCCCTTTTACAGAAAGGAAACAAGCTTTGAGTGACAGGGGTCGTGTAAGTCACTCAGGGTTACTTAGCTATTAACTAAAGGCAAAGTCAGATTCAACTGCAGATTATTTGATTTTTTCGTACCTTTTTTTTTAAGTTGAGAGAGAGAGAGAGAGTGCGAGCAGGGGAGGGTAGGGAGAGAGAGAGAGAGAGAGAGAGAGAGAGAGAGAGAGAGAGAGAATCTTCATCAGGCTCCATGCTCAGCACAGAGGTTGATGCAGGGCTCGATCCCACAACTCTGGGATCATGACCTGACCTGAAATCAAGAATTGACATTCAACTGACTGAGCCACCCACGTGCCCCTGATTTTTTGGACATATTTTAAATTTATTTCTTTATTCTCTCTGCCTTAAACTCTCCACATTTCCTAGCACCTAGCCAGATCTGTGATTAACTACAATTAGGAGGGCAATTTACTTCAACTGACAGTCATTTGGAGACAGCATAATTTGTAATTACACTTTTTGAAATTTCTTTTCTCCTTTTTCAGAGATTTTTAAATTATCTTTAAACTATAAAGTTAATAATACATGTCATGATACCAAGTGACACAGCTTCCTCATGCCTTTATGCCCACTACTGAGGCAATGTTAACAGTTAGTGTGGTTTCTTCAACACTTTCATGTTTATAGAAATATATATGCCTGTACATTAACAGATATGACTTTCCCCTCTGTTTAAAATATTTTAAAAAATGGGACATACTACATAGTTGCTTTGTCAGTGTATCATAGATCTCTTCCTGGGCTAATCCATCTTAAACTCATTTTATTGTATTTTATTTTATTTTATTTTATTTATTGTATTGTATTGTATTGTATTTTATTGTATTTTATTTTTTTTAATTTTTTTTTAACATTTACTTATTTTTGAGACAGAGAGAGACAGAGCATGAACGGGGGAGGGTCAGAGAGAGGGAGACACAGAGTCCAAAACAGGCTCCAGGCTCCGAGCTGTCAGCACAGAGCCCGACGCAGGGCTCGAACTCACGGACCGCGAGATCGCGACTTGAGCCAAAGTCGGCCACTCAACCAACTGAGCCACCCAGGCACCCCAAATCTTAAACTCATTTTAATAGTTGCATACTGTTTTGTAATGTGAGTCTAACATTATAAATGTAGTTATTTTCCATTTGATACACCTTCAGGTTTCCAGTTTTTTGCTCTTACAAATAATGCTTTAATAGCTATCCTTGAACAATTATAAATTCCTGCTTTTCTTTCTCTAAAATAAACTCCTAAAAGAGGAGTTGACAGATCAAAGGATAAGCACATCTTTTATTTTATTTTTTTTTTAAAGTTTTTTTCAACGTTTTTATTTATTTTTGGGACAGAGAGAGACAGAGCATGAACGGGGGAGGGGCAGAGAGAGAGGGAGACACAGAATCCGAAACAGGCTCCAGGCTCCGAGCCATCAGCCCAGAGCCCGACGCGGGGCTCGAACTCACGGACCGCGAGATCGTGACCTGGCTGAAGTCGGACGCTTAACCGACTGCGCCACCCAGGCGCCCCATACACATCTTTTATTTTAATAGATGCTGTCAGATTATATGACAAAATGCCATAGAATTCATATGCAAATAGCAGTGTAGCAAATATAAGGTGATATCTTACTTAGTTTCCTTGAGTACTTGGGAAATAGAAAATATTATATATTTTATCAGCCCTTTTTACTTCCTCTTCTTTGAATTGTCTGCTCTTACCTTTTACCTGATTTTCCACTGGGTTTTTAAAATTATTTTAATCAGTTTGAGGGAGACCATATATATATTTTACACATAGTTTCTCTGATTTTCTTCTTATTCGACTGCTTTTAAGGTTTTTACAATTGTTTTCACTTCATGCAGAATGGCTAATACTGGGTGATCAGATTCATTGAAATTCTACTTAGCCAGCTTATGATGTCCAGTCAGGTTCTCTTGTCATGAATTCTTATGCCATTTATTAGTGATGTTGAGGAAGAAGGACTATTAATGCATGTTTGTGTATGATGCCACATAAAAAAATTATAAAAACATACTATAAAATTGTTTCTAAGTTTATTTATTTTGAGAGAGAGTGTGGGGGGAGGGACAGAGGGAGAGGGAGAGAGAGAGTATCCTAAGTAAGCTCCACACTGTCAGTACAGAACTCAATATCAGGCTCGATCTCATGAACTGTGAGATCATGACCAAGAGTCAGATGCTTAACCACTGAGCCACCCAGGTGCTGCCCAAACATACTATGATATGCAATAGAATGTAAGCCAAAGTAATTCCAAAATATGGATACTTTTTTAGTCTCAAATTCATTTTAGAAAGCACTATTAAAACTTACTGCTATGTTCACTTCCTTTGCTTTCTTGTTTTTTTAATTTTTTTTTATGTTTATTTATTTTTAAGAGAGAGACAGAGTCAAGCAGGGGAGGGACAGAGAGAGATGGAGACACAGAATTGAGAGCAGGCTCCAGGCTCTGAGCTGTCAGCACAGAGCCTGATGTGGGGCTTGAACCCTTGAACCGTGAGATCATGACCTGAGCCAAAGTCAGACACTTAACCGATTGAGCCACCCAGGCACCCCTCCTTTGCTTTCTTGTTAAAGTAAAATCCTATTTTATGGTGTTCATCAAGCCATCATCTTATTAAATTTAATAACTTTATTGTCTTATCCACTTCTCCATTTATTTCTTTCACAATGTGTTTTTCCAAAATAATAAAAATTTTCAAACATGCAGAAAAATTGGAACGGTTGTACAGTGAACACTCATATACCTGCTCTCTGGATTCTCTTTGTTCTGTCATATATTTCTCTCTCACTCTCTCCTAATCAACCCATCTTATAATTTGATCCATGTCAAAGTAAGTTGCAGAAATAAATACACCTCCTCAAAACTTCAGAATAACATCATTAACTAGAATTCAATATTTGTTGATGAACCTTTTTGATTTTTGACGTAAAGTTAAACGCAGTGGACAACTGAAGTGTACCATTCCACAAGTTCTGGCTAATACATAAACCTGTGTAACTTAAATCCCTTTAAAAATGTAAAATGTCACCCTTGTTGCAGGAAGTTCCCTCATGTTCCTTCCCATTCAGTCCAACCCCAGAAGTTCTGATTTTTTTCCACCATAGATTGTCTATAACTTCAAATAAATGGAATAATATATTCTCTCTTATGTACTGTTTTTGAAATTCATCTGTATTGCCTCTATCGCTAATTCCCTTGTAATACCCAGTAGTACCCTATGAGGTAGACATTGTTTTTAATATGAATTTCCAGTCTTTGCACCATTAGTTTTTTTGTTTTTTTGTTTTGTTTTTTGTTTTTTTCTATGAGATGGCTTGGGTGTCTTTGTCAAAAATCAAGTGAGTGTAAATGTGGATTTATTTCTGGGTTTTCCAGTCAGAAATACTTCATAGTATGGTATGAAGTAAACTTTTTTCTCCTTATACTAATTTCCAGTTTTTGTAGCACCAGGGTTGTGCTTTCCCTTTGGGTTGTTTCCTGCTTTATCAGAAATCAAAGTGACCATGTAAGTGCAGGTTTATCTCTAGGCTTTCTATGTAATTCTCTTGATATGCTTGTCAGTTTTTATGCCAATATCATATTGCCTTGATTACTGTAGCTTTATAGTAAGTCTTTAAGTCAGGTAGCAAAAGTCTGCCAGTTTTATTCTTTTTCAGAATTATATTTTATATTCGGGATTCTTTGCATCTCCACTTAAGTGATAGAGTCTCTTATCTTTTACTGTAATAAAGCCTCTGCAATTTTGATTAGGATTATATTGACTCTGCAGATCAGTTTGGGGAGAATTGATGCCTTAACAAACAGTTTTGAGCCTTCTAGTCCATGAACATGGCATGTTTTACTATTGTTTAGATTTTCTTCAGTTCTTATCAACAATGTTAATATAGTTTTCAGTTCCATATGGAATTTTTCATGGATCTTAAAACTGTATAATTCTTCCTTTTTCTTTCCTCTAGGCTCTGGATCAGTATCACTATATGAGGTAGAAAGATGTCAGCAACTATCAGCTACAAGTAAGACTATGTTTCATTTTTGAAATAAGGGTGTAATAGTGTGCATAATAAAGTCTGTCCTTACATTTATCAACTAATTTGTTCCTATATATTATTGAGAGCAGATATCCATGAGGGCAAAAATATACACATATTTATCTTTCATTTCCGTGCCTCATCCTAACTGGCATAAAATGGAACTCAGAAAGATACATGTTTTTACTTTGAACATATATTTTAAGTCCTACAGGTATGAGGTTTGTAAAACATATTCTGCTATTTAACAGTGCAGTGGGGCTTATTTCATTTTGAGAATGTGATAAAATATATGACATAATTTTTATCTATTCACACTATGAATTTAGCGATGTGCCCATAAAGGCAGTATACCCCAAAACTTTAATGTTAGCAATGATAGTAAATCTGTCAGATGCCCTCTTTTTGTTAGTTCAGCTAAGATGAAAAAAATTAAGAAAAAAATTTTTTAAGCACGAGGCTATTAAATGAAGCTCTATAATATACTATTATAATAATGTGAGTTTCTCATTGGAGAAAGAACATGTAACTGTGAAATGAGGGAAAGCCAGAAGAAAGAAACTTGTGGTGTTGTACTGGAATAAGAAGGGTCAGTATGGACTCATGATTTTATAAATAAATGTAGAAATAGATGTAGATGTCTGTGTGTGTGTGTGTGTGCAAATATATACATATGTATATATGTATACATTTATACATGTGCAGGTGCGTGTGTGGAAGTATAAGTGTGAACACATTTGCATGTATATCCTATCTCTGTCCAGTTAAAGGGCTTCAAAATAATGGCAACCCAATAGCAATGGATGCACCTCATGCACAGATCTTGGTTTATAAATGATATTCCCCCTTAAAAAAGAATCAGGGTTGGGGCGCCTGGGTGGCGCAGTCGGTTAAGCGTCCGACTTCAGCCAGGTCACGATCTCACGGTCCGTGAGTTCGAGCCCCGCGTCGGGCTCTGGGCTGATGGCTCGGAGCCTGGAGCCTGTTTCCGATTCTGTGTCTCCCTCTCTCTCTGCCCCTCCCCCGTTCATGCTCTGTCTCTCTCTGTCCCAAGAATGAATAAACGTTGAAAAAAAAATTTAAAAAAAAAAAAAAAAAAAAGAATCAGGGCTGCTTGGAGAGATAGCAGGCTCCAGGATTGGGACAGGAAAATTACAAGATGAATCCAGAACATCTTGTTGTGCCAGAAGGTAAAGAAGTTCTCAGTTAATTATGGAGCATGTCAAATCTGATACAATTTGAGCATCAAAATAAAAAATACTAGTGATGGAGTAAAACCGAACAGTAGTAGGGATCCATTAGTCCGTGTGGATAGTAAATAAAAGAACAAATGAATGAATGAATAAGTATGTGCGATTGAGTGGAGAGCTCCTAGTTATAATAGAATGACAGCTAACAAATGTAAAAGGAATGATGAAGTTAGGAAAAAAAATCATTCTGCAACCATGATAGTAATAACTGACTTAGTTGTAAATCACCAGTGGGTCCTAAACTAGCAGGATCCTAAATGTTTACTGAGGAGTGAGATACTTCTATTTCCCCAAGTACTTTCTTATTAGTTATAAAGGGGGAAATAATAAATTTATAGTGGAGAAGAAACCTGTTGAACACCACTATAACCAAGTGAGCCAAGTCAACATCCCCAGGAATGAAAACGCTGGTGACTTGTATGCCTCTTGTTCCGATGCAGAGAGGGACGCCTGTAACACTTGCAGTATACTAGACTGCCAAAAGGGCATAATCTGTATCTGACCATGAGCAGAACCAGACACACCCAAGTCAATGGCCTCTGCTCAAATATATCAGTGTCATAAAAGACCAAGAAAAGCTGAGGGACCGTTCTACATTAAAGGAGTCCAAAGAGACAGGAAAAATAAATGCAATGCATGGTTCAGGACTGGATTCTGGACCCAAAAATAAAGATCTAAGGAAGAACATTATAGGGACAGTTGGAAAAATTTGAATAATGTCTGTTGATTCAGTGATAGTGTTACATATTCTGAAGTTGAAAATTGCACTGTAATATGCCAATCTTCAGAATCTTCTGAAATACACACTGAAGTATTTAGGGATAAAAGAGCATGATATCTGGAAATTATTCATAAGTGATTCATGTATACATATGAATATGTAAGGAGATATATATGGAGAGGGAGCTACCAGATGGAGATGATGACAAATGTGGCAAAATATTAACAAGGTTGGCAATAGAACTTAAATAATTCAGTTTTATTGTATCTGGTGTAGGGGAATTCGTATTATAAATACTCTTATTATTCTTGTAGGTTATTCTGACTTAATCTAAAAATTATTTTTAGTACTTACAGATCATCACTATTTGGAGAAAACCCCACTATGTGCTATTTTGAAACAAAAAGCTCCTCAACAGTATCGTATTCGAGCAAAATTAAGGTCATATAAGCCCAGAAGTCTCCTTCAGTCTGTTAAACTTCATTGTCCTAAATGTCATGCACTGTAAGTATTTTCTGTAATAAAACGGAAGTTTTTATTTCATAATTTTGTGAATATACATTTTCATATATACCAATCAGTTTAAGTCCTGGCAGTGTGTAAATTGTGACTTTGTATATTATATTTTGAAACAGTGGTAACATTTTTAAGAGAAAATACTAAATTCTTAGTAAATCCTTCTGATGTTTCTTAGTAGTAATAAATAAAAGTGGGTGCTGTTTTCAGATCTAAATTCAGTTTAGTAGTTTTAATACATGCATGAATACATACATTTATATATTTATATAAAATAAATTTATATTAGAATGATTATGTACTTACTAACTCAAGACATTCTGAATTTATTTTTAATCTTTTTTCTTTTTTATGCAATTTGACTGTCTTCCCTTTAAATATATAATGTGTAAATATAGTACATTTCCTTTATATTTGTGTGTGTGCATGTGTGTATATATATTATAAAATTATATAATTACATAGTCCATTATATTTGTGTATATAAATATAATTTGTGTATGTACATTAATATATGTATATTTTGCCTTCCACAATCTAAGTATAATACTATTTGTAGACAGTTTTGATCATCAAACTTTAAATAAAATGGGGACCATCTTCTACCCATTTGAGCTTAAAATGATGGTCGGAATTAAAATATAAATACAGATTTTATATAATTGTTGAAGAATTATTAAATTACAGTTTGTTAAATTCTGTAAAGTCATATAGCTTTGCCAAACAAAACTACCGTCTATGAGCATTTTTTTAGACAAATAAGAGAATCACGTCAAAAAGGTGAAGTGGTGTTACCTGAAGTTACACAGCTGGTTGGAGACAGAACCAAGGCAAGGACATAGACATTTTGGTTCCAGATCATGCCATTTCCATTGTATACATACTTTACCACGTGACTTTTTAAAATTATTAGTCTAGGTTAAAAGGAATTGAAAGGAGTATTGGTTTGTAAAGTGGGTGCCCTGTGAAAGAGATTACTTAGGTGGTAAGTGGATATTTAACAGGAAGCTGTATCTTTTTCTCCCATGGAGAAGTTTAACATTCCTTACAGAGGAGAATGAATTGGTGTTAGAAATAGTTATAGGATCCTTGGTATCACAAAACCAGATAAGGAAATTGCTAGCAGTTAATATAGTTATGATATGGATCTACTTAGTTGTGAAGTATCATCAAATCTTTTTCTATGAATAAGAGTCATTTAATCTGCAAAGTGAATTATTTCCACATTTTAAAATAAGTAGCTGGTGCATCAGCATGTAAACAAATTTGTCTTAATTGGATAATTGTTAAATTTGAATTTCCAAGCTTATACCAATTGTTTTGTATTATTTCATTGTCAATGATTTTAGGCAAGAAGTTCCACATGAGGGTGATTTGGATATAATTTTACAAGAGGGTGCAACTAAAATCCCAGATACTAAACTACAAAATACATCATTATATGATTCTAAAATGTGGACCACTAAAGATCAAGGAGAACGAAAAGTAGCTGTTCATTTTGTGAAAAATAATGGTATTCTCCCACTTTCAAGTGACTGTCTGATTTTGATAGAAGGTAAGGTATTTAAGTTACTGTTTTATTAGAATATAGCTTTTGCTTGTGTCTTTCTCTGGTTAATGATTGTTAAATATATTTTAGGGGCAACCTAGGACATACAAAGTCAAAATATTATTAACTTAAATTACATAAAATAGAATATATTATATATAACAAATAGATTTAAATCTATACACACATATAAACTAATCTGAATTACATTTGGAAATCATATATTGAACTCAAGTGTTTGCATTTGTCTATCTTGTTGAATTCGGATAGAATCTTAATCAGATTCAAGCTCATTGTCGAGCAGTGTTTCATCAAGAGGCTGCTTGTTATGTACAGTTGTTGTTACCTTGGCCTCTGGATGTCACTGTTGTTCCATAAAAAAAAAAAAAAAAAAAAAAAAATGAAAGTCATCTATTGATATTTAGGTCAAGGAAGGGACCCTGGAAACAAGTAAAGATGACAGGTTTTAAAAGGAAGAAACTGCATCATATATATTTTTGCATTTCCTTTCCACTTTTCACTAATTTTAATATCTATCTAATATATATACACACACACACACACACACACACATAAACTTATTTTTCCCCATGCCAAATTTAAAGTTTCATAATTTTCCTTGAGACTTTTCTTCCTCAGTAATATTCTATAATAGAAGGAAAACATAATCTTTAATTTGCAGAGAAATCTTTAGGTTTATTTTATAAATGAATTAATCTTTATTATAGTGGATTATGATCATTTTTGTTAGTGACATTTTTCTATTTATAAAAGTAATATGTACCTGTTTTAGAAAATACATATATGTAAATACATATGAATATGACCATTGGTATCCTTTCATGAACATCTCTTAATACACTTACAGCATACCAGAAATGATTTTAATTTCTATGTATTAATTAACCATGATAATATTCCTATTCATTTGGTCCTATTGTAAGCTCTTTTTTATACATGAGAAAACTGAATCATAGAGAAGTTGTGGATCTTCCCCACTACAGGTAGTAAGTGGAACTGAATTGTTTCGGGTTTTTTGATATATTAACTCTGTGATGAAGTTTCTTCTCACTGAATGAAATGTAATTGGGGGGTGGGAGAGGGCACAAAGAATTAAGTAAATGTTGCCCAGTTACTTTCCAGTAAAGCTGTCGTAGTATTCCTATGCTTTAGTAGCATATGAAATTATCTGTTCCCCCATCTTCATCATCATATACTAGCACTTTAAAAAATGTGTCCACTTTGATGAGTGAAATGTGGTATCATCTTAGTCCATTAGCAATACTGGAATCTCTACCAGTAATAGATATAAAAACAAAGCACACAGACACATGCACACACCCAAAAATGGAGTAAGACTATTCGTATGCCCTAAAAATAAAACAAAGCTTTGAAACTATCAGTTTCTATAAGTATTGTCCTTGTAGGGCCAACTAGGAGGATATCCAGTACACCTTAGTGTTCTCCTGTGAACTGCCTCCCAGAGAATTCTGTGTTAAAGCCAAGTTGACCTTGAGGGTCCAAAAGAAGCTTGAATGAAGAAGTACCTTTAGCTCCTGATCCTGTCACTCATCCCACAAACTTTCAGTCTCACCTCCTGCCATTCCTCAATTTCCATTACACCCTCCAGCCATATTGAACCGGAGGCAATTCCTAAACCCAGGGTATTTCTCTGTACCTCTTTGCCATTCCGTTGCTATTCTCCTGAGAATTTCTGCTCTAATGTTCATAAGTAACTTAATAATTCCCTTTACTCAACAATTCATGTGAAATATTTAATGAACACCTACACCTACCAAGCACTCTTGATTCTCAAGGCAGATTTGAGTGGTTTTTATTGCATAGTGTATGAACTTTCAGTAGATCACTTTTCTTCCTGTATTGTATTTGTATTATGTCTGTTTATAGACTTGTTTGCTTACTAGACTGTAACTAGGATCCATGTTCATTTTAATCTTTGTATCTTTAGCTCCTAGGGTAGGACACTAGGCGTGCAGCTGGCTCTCAGTAAATATTTATTGAACAAATAAATATATCCAGAGTAATAACACTGACTTACAGAGCTTTTTAACGAAACTCAAATGTGAAAATATATCTGAAAGCACTTTAAAATATAAAAGGGTTTCATCAAAATGCAAGCTATTTTTATTTTATCATATTTCTGAGTATTATAACCCTATCCAGGGGCAAGGACCTAACTGCAGTGCGACACGGCAGAACTGTGGCTTCCAGCTTCGCAAAGCTGTGGAAAGAGGAATGGGAGCTGGGCAACTTAGAACACCACAAAACTTGTTCTTACCAAGATTTGTCTGCTTTTTCTGAATAAACACTCCTTGGATTATTTCAAGGCTTTGGTTAATTTCTAGAGTTCCAAAAAAAGTCAAATTTGACAGTTTTGCCAGTGTTCTTTTTCCTTGTATGGAGCAGTGTATTTTTGGACGTCCTTATTCTGCTGTGCTGGGAGTGCTTTCCCCTCACAATTGAATTTCACGTTACAAGTATTAGGAAATACACAAAAGTATTCTTATAAATCATATTCTCTTTCCCTAAGAAGGAGGAATGCTCAGTCTAGGTGAAAAATACACCAGGAAAGGAACCAGTAGGTTTGAGTTATTCTAGATAATCCTGCCTTCTAGTAGTATTGCACCCCTGGGCTTACTCTTTCTTCTCAGCTAGTGATGGCTTTCATGGCCACTGTGTCATACAATTAGAAATGTAATGATTTTTTAGGAAAAGTGAACAAACACTATACATGAATTGTAATTACACAAACTTTTCGCAGCTATATATAAATTTAATGTTGACCTGGAAGTCTAAAAGACTTATTTCAAACTCAAGACTTAATTTACCTAGACATTATTAGTATATAGCAAATTTAATAATGAGAATCCTGTTATATTTTGGCTCTCAATTTTATTTTCTTTTGAATACTTAAACCAAAGTGTTATAGCATAAAAGAGCAGTTTGTATAAATTTAGGAAGATGGTTAAAGTTTCACAAGTCTTCTATTTTGCTCAAGTCTCAGCATTTCTGTGTAGTGGTTTCTTTAATCAGTGCAGGATACTAAGTTTACAAATTATTATTTTTTATAATAAATGTATTAATCATCTAAATTCTTCATTGTATTTTTCTTTCAGTCCTTTTAGTCTTTTACTATACTTCATGTGTTCCTTTAAATACACACTCAATTTTGCCTTCATTATATTTGTACTACTTGAAGATTTATTTATTCTGTGTTCATAGGAGGAACACTCGGTGAAATCTACAAACTCGCAAATAAGTTTCATAGTGTAATTCCTGTGAGATCTGGCTATGAAGACCTGGAAGTCC
The DNA here is from genome assembly GCF_007474595.2 of Lynx canadensis. NCBI lineage: Eukaryota > Metazoa > Chordata > Mammalia > Carnivora > Felidae > Lynx > Lynx canadensis. Next base: position 141,486,739 of record NC_044304.2, on the reverse strand, counting down.
TTGATCTTTCAGTACCATTCCTTATACAAGGAAAAGTACATCACTATGGGTATGCTTTCAGATCTGGGAATTTTGAGAATTAATAACTGCTTAGGAGTAATTATTATTTTATCCTACTAGTTGCTATATATTCAGTGGATACTTATTGAATACCAATTTATATGTACAAGATTCTAGATTTTTCTGGTATATATTTTATTCTTCTGATAGCATATATATCGAATACCAACAATGTGCTAAGTATAAGGCTAGCCCAGAGGTTAATATTCATTTGCTTTCTTTCACAAAGATTTAGATACTAATACAGAGAAAGGTTTAGAGCTGTATCCTAGTAAAAGTTAAGTGATTGAATTCCAAAATTTCTGTGCCACGAAGTTACAGATTAGTTGCCACTGAGGAACTGGAAGATACCAGGATATATTGGGAGCTAGAAGTAGACATGCATTTCAAGAAATTTACAGCCTCTCTCTTGTACCTTTTTAACTTGATGGTTTCTTTTGTTTTACGAATTTGTAAAATATTAATACAGTCAAATTATTAAAATGCTTATAAAACCTTAAAGGTTTTACTTTAGGTTTTAGTTATTTTGCTCAGATTTCTGGACCTGATTCTTTGTAAACAGAATTTTAAACTAATGCTTTAGTTTATTTAACAGTTATACATCTTTTATGTTTTTTTTTATTTCTTGAATCTATTTTATTAATGAATTTTTTAGAGTTTCATTTCTTACGTAAATTTACATTTATTGACATAAAATTGTTCATAGTACTTTTGATGATTTTTAAATTTCTACTTTGTTCCTGAATCCACTTAATATTATTTGCACCTTTTTTCCTTGACTTTTTTTTTGCCAAAATAACTAGCTTTTGCTTTGTTGATACTCTCTGTTGTTTTATTGTTCTTATCTTTAGTTTCTGCATTTACTTTTTCTAGATTTCTTCATTTTTTTGTTTTTTTGTTTTAAGTTTATTTATTTATTTTGAGAGAGAGAGAGAGCAAGTATGCATGAGCAGGGGAGGGGCAGAGTTAGAGGGAGAGAAAGAATCTCAAGCAGTCTCCCCATTGTCAGCGCAGAGTCTGACAGAGGGCTCAAACCCACAAACCATGAGATCTTTACCTGAGCTAAAATCAAGAGTCGGACGCTCAATGGACTGAGCCACCCAAGTGCCCCTAGGTTCCCTTGGTTTTTCTTTTTCAAATGTTTTTAATTGAATGCATACCTCACTTAATTCATTAATTTTAGTATATTTTTTAGTATTTATATTTAAGTCCATAATTTTTCCCCTGAGAAAATAGCCATAGCTTTAACCCAGGATTTGATATGTAGTAGTTTTTTGTTTTTTGTTTTTCTTTTGTCACTTCTAAATGTTTTCTAATTTCTCATTGTGACATCTTCTTAGGCCCATGAATTACTTAGCTGTGTGTTTTAAAAATTTCACGCACACAATTTAGGTGCTACATTTGTTTGTATTTTAGTTAGATTACTTTTTAACCAAATCGCTTGATACACTTCATAATGATCTTTGAGATTCATTTATCTTTGCTGTATCCTAGAATATGTTTGTTCAGATTTTGTATATATTGCCTATATTTTAAAAAGAACGTGTATTCTTTAATAGTTGTGTTTAGTCTTTAAAAGTGGTTACTTGTGTCCATTAGACAAGCTTGTTAATCATATTCAAAACTTCTTCCTTTGTAACTTTGTTTAATCACTTCTTAGAGACTGTGCTTAATGTCCTTTGTGGTTGTAGGTTTGTGATCTTTAATTCGGTCAGTGTTTGCTTTCTACATTTTGAGGTTCTTTTGCTGGTTTGCTTTCATGTTTCTTTGTGTTCGATTTTAGGAAGTCTCATAAATAAATAGGACTAGATTTTAGTTGTTTTTTAGTAGATAAGTTTAAAATATGTTCATTACTGATATATTTAGGTTTTATTTCTACATCTTATTTTGTTTTCCACTTACATTATTACTTCTTCCATCTCCCTCCCCTTTTTTGGTTATTATTTAGCTTATTTTTTTCCTCTAATCTTCTATTGGATTCATTTATAAAAATGTTCTTAATTTTCCCCTCTTTTGTCTTTTATTGCTTTGGAAATAATAAATCTCTACTTAATTTTTACTTGTTACCCTTAAATTTTAATTTATATACTTAATTTTTAGTTTACATACTTGTTTTATCGATGTCTAAAGTTAATATCCTAGTCTTTAAGGAAGTAATATTTCTTTATTCTATTGCCTTTTTTTCCCCCATAATTTTATTTAAATTCTAGTTAATTAACATGTAGTATAATATGGGTTTCAGGAGTAGAATTTAGTGGTTCATCATTTGCATATAGCATCCAGCGCTCATCATAGTAAGTACCTTGCTTAATACCCTTCACCCATTTAGCCCATTGCCCATCCACGTCCCCTCATCAACCCTCAGATTGTTCTCTGTCATTAAGAGTCTTTTATGGTTTGCTTCCCTCTCTTTTTTTTCCCATCCCATATGTTCATCTGTTTTGTTTCCTAAATTCCACACGTCAGTGAGATCATATGGTATTTGTCTTTTCTCTGACTTATTCACTTAGCATTACTTCTGTAGCTCCATCCATGTCATTGCAGATGGAAAGATTTCATTCTTTTTTATGGCTGAGTGTAATATTTCACTGTGTAATATATACCACATCTTCTTTATCCATTCATCAGTTAATGGATGTTTGGGCTCTTTTCGTGGTTTCACTGTTGATAATGCTGCTGTAAACATTGGGGTACATGTGCCCCTTCAAATTGGTATTTTTGTATCCTTTGGGTAAATACCTACTAGTTTAATTGCTGGTCTTGGGTACTTGTATTTTTAACTTTTTGAGGAACCTCCATACTATTTTCCAGAGTGGCTCCACCAGCTTCCATTCCCTCCAACAGTACAAGAGGGTTTCCCTTGTCTGCATCCTCGCCAACCCCTGATGTTTCCTGTGTTGTTAATTTTAGCCATTCTGACAGGTGTGAAATGGTATCTCATCATGGTTTTGATTTGTATTTCCCTGATGATGAGTGATTTTGAGCATCTTTCCATGGATCCTGTTAGCCAACTGGATGCCTTCTTTGGAAAAGTGTCTATTCATGTCTTCTGCCCATTTCTTCACTGGATTATTTGTTTTTTAGGGTGTTGAATTTGTTAAGTTCTTTATAGATTTTGGACACTAACCCTTTATCAGATATGTCTTCTGATATTCAATATCAGAAGACTCAAATATCTTCTCCTATTCCATAGGCTACCTTTTAGTTTTGTTGATTGTTTCCTGTACTGTGTAGAAGCTTTTTATCTTGATGAAGTCCCAGTAGTTCATTTTTGCTTTTGTTTTCCTTGCCTCTGATGATGTGTCTAGTAAGAAGTTGCTACGGCCAAGGCCAAAGAGGTTGCTGCCTGTGTCCTTCTCTAGGATTTTGATGGTTTCCTGTCTCACATTTAGGTCTTTCATCCATTTTTTAATTTATTTTTGGGTATAGTGTAAGAAAGTGGTCCAGTTTCATTCTTCTGCATGTTGCTATCCAGTTTTCCCAACACAGTTTTTAAAGAGACTGTCTTTTCTCCATGCTTTTTTCTCTTAAAGAATAAATTTCTATGTATTTGAAGGCTAGAAGGGGAAAATATTTAATATAGGTACCCTCTACTTTTCCGCAGATTACAAATGAAAAGGAGTCTACGTAAATCTTTTGAACATTGATTTCTTTTTATATTTTTACTCAAGTATATTTTCTTAGTAGCATCTCCTAATCTTATGATAATATATAATAAAAAATAATTACTTATATTTAAAGTATGTTTGTATGTAAACAAAGCAAAATACCTATACTAAATCATGTGCATTCTTAGTATATTGTGTAGTTTCAGATTGACTTATATTATGAAGGATAAGTATAGTATTGGCATTATAAACTATGAACCTCTAAATACATGCTTACTGAATATATTATCCAAAGTCTTGCTACTACTGACTTCTTTAATGAGAATAATTTTCTGGTATTGGTTATATTTATTTAATACCTTAGCTGTTATCAAAGAGCCATAAAATGAAAGAGTCCTTAGAGATAATCTCTTTAATTTTTTTCATTTTACCAAATTAAGAAATCAGCCAAATTAATTAACAATCTAGATCTGGACCCTTTCTCTTATTCTCAACTTAGTGTTGTTTATTCTGAACCATACTATCTTTGTGATTGTTTCAAATGTAAAAATCTTGTTTTTTTATAATTCTGTTTGTAATATGTGTGTTATAATGTGGAAGGTGCAACACTATTTAATAATTAACTTTTTAAACTGTGCATTTTGAACAGCAAAGGTAAGTTATAATTAAATGAGTTATAATAATAAATTATTTTTAAATCTGTATGGTTTTTTTTCTGTCATTAATTTCAGATGTAAACAGTGTTCTACTTTGAGACCAATACAAAATCTAAATTCTCTGGTTGATAAAACACCTTGGATTCCTTCTTCTGTGGCGGAAGGTTAGCTAAATTTCTGTGTTCTACAACTGCAACTGTCTTTGTGTAAGGTGATCTCACTGATTATATTTCAGTGTTTGTGGATATAATAAAACCAGACAAAGACTGAGCTAACGTTTAACTTTACTTAAGCAAAACTGTTCACGGTGATTATAATAAGAGCATAACAGGGGCGCCTGGGTGGCGCAGTCGGTTAAGCGTCCGACTTCAGCCAGGTCACGATCTCGCGGTCCGTGAGTTCGAGCCCCGCGTCAGGCTCTGGGCTGATGGCTCAGAGCCTGGAGCCTGTTTCCGATTCTGTGTCTCCCTCTCTCTCTGCCCCTCCCCTGTTCATGCTCTGTCTCTCTCTGTCCCAAAAAAAATAAACGTTGAAAAAAAAAATTTTTAAATAAAAAAAAAGAGCATAACATAGTTTAAACGTATTTGAAAACTTGCTTTCAGGCATCTGCCAGTATCTTTAATCATTGCTCACATTTTAATGTTCAGTAATTTGTTTTAGTGTTAATCATTAATCACAAATACAGATTCTGAAAAATTCCTCCAGTTCATAGTATCTTAGGATTCAAAACAATTTTAGACACAGCTGTTACACTCTCCACCCAATACACATCTTTAGTTGGAACGACAAGAAGCTTTTTATAACCTGTTCTTAACTGTGATCATCCAGCCTTGGCTTAAAACTCTTTCAGTGATAGGGGACTCATTACATTGCAAAGCAACATATCCCTTAATTTTTAAGTAGTTCTTAGCAGTGAAGCAAAATCTACCTACTTAAATTTTAACATGGCCCACGTTCTATCTACTAGAGTTAGAGTATAGGTCTTGTAGAAGATCAACAGCTTCATGCATTTGAAGATATCTGTCATGCCTTCATTGAGTCTTTATTTCTCCAAGTAGGCACCCTCACTTCATTTGGTATTCACCACATTCCTTACTATTCTGTTTCTCTTCCTTAGTAAACATTTCACTTTACCAATGCTCTTCTCAAAGTTTGCCCTTAAAAGCTGCAAATAGGGCTACAAATATTGGTCAGTTCAGAATATAAAGAAAACCTTTATTTCTCTAAAATTGGATACTTTGCTTCTACTAGCCTGAAAATTTTATTGTATATATAGTTATTTGTATACTTGGTTGTGTTTTCTTTCTTTTGTAATCCAGCTCTGTGGTACTTCTGTTTCCTGTTTTGTTTGTGGTCCAGCCATGTGAGCCCCTTGCTATCCCGTTTGGTCTCCTCATCCCATTCTAAAATGCAATTCTTCATTTGTGTGGTCCCTCAGAGTAGGTTCTACATTCGCCCTTCTTGGTTTTAGCTCAGTTTTAACCTATCGAGACCTTTAGAATCCTAAAAATCAGTTCCTCTGTATTAACCACTTTTTGTCATGTCTATGTGCTCTAATTCATTTCTCTGTATGCTGATTTACTCTTCTATTTGCCCCTTAGTTAATCCTTTTAAATATGGATTCCACTGGGGCGCCTGGGTGGCGCAGTCGGTTAAGCGTCCGACTTCAGCCAGGCCACGATCTCGCGGTCCGTGAGTTCGAGCCCCGCGTCGGGCTCTGTGCTGACTGCTCAGAGCCTGGAGCCTGTTTCCGATTCTGTGTCTCCCTCTCTCTCTGCCCCTCCCCCGTTCATGCTCTGTCTCTCTCTGTCCCAAAAATAAATAAACGTTGAAAAAAAATAAATAAATAAATAAATAAATATGGATTCCACAAACGAAAGACCGTATTTCATTTTTTAAACATATAAATGTCTCCCATTTCCAAACACAAAGTAACATTTTAACCCATGGATTTTTGTATAATTTAGTATCTCTTCAATTTCTTTTTCCTCATCTTACCAAATTATTAAATCCCGTATTCTGACATTTTTGGCCATTCAACCAGATGAGATCTCTTAACATACGTGATCCTTGTGTTTATAATATAAAGGGGAGAAACATTTTACAAAATCATAAATATTGAGCTACATGCTATTCTTTTTAGAACATTCTGGTATTTTAATTTTGTCTTTCATGTGGCTAACGTGATGAACTGTAGTTCATGAATTCGTTTTTGTGTTTTCTATCAAGTTATCAACTCATTATAAAGATACCTTATATTAATATTTAACCAGAAAGGTAGAATTGCTCATGAGTCTTTGTCACTACATAGGTATGGTTTAATATTCCAAAGTGAACCTGCTAAATGAGCTTAATATATTGTTACTAGAGAACAAAAGCGCATATTTTTTTATCTCAAATTATTTTAGTAAACAAAATTAACATCATAAAACAATTTTTATCTTACTTTGATCATAAAGAATAGAAGATTCATATGGTTTGATCTTTTCTTCCTTCACTAGTGCTGGGTATTGTACCCCTTCAACATGTGTTTGTAATGACATTTATTCTTGATGATGGAACTGGGGTACTGGAAGCTTATCTCATGGATTCTGTAAGTAACAGAGGGAGCGTAGATATTTCTAACTAACAATATGTTTTTGATTTTAACATGTTTATTCATACCAACTTTATTACTGAGAGGATTTAAGGCAACTTAGAAGGACAAATAAAATGCAAGCACATAAATCTTGAATTGTCTGTATATTTATCCTGTTCCAATCTGACTCTGTAAATTTAATATCCAAATAATGAAAAATCAAAGAATAGGAATTTGAGGAGAGAGTCTTCAGAAGTTTTACTCCAGGAGCCAAAGGCAGAGGTATGGCTGCACCTTCTGGACATTGTCTAAGCAGCATTTTACCAGGTTTTTGGAGTCTCCACATTTCCGTAGTAGAGGGAATGAAATTACTTTGGAGGAGAGATGGTTACAGCATACGAAGCTAGAGAGCTATCCACAAACCTCTCTCATTTCTAACAACAGTTCTAAGTTTGGGAGTTCTCAAGACCACCTTAGTTTTGATAATCCCCTAGAAAGACTCGTGGAACTTACTGAAAGTTATTCTGCTATTATTGTTTGTTACACCTAAAGAATACAAATTAAAATCATCCAAGGGAAGAGGTACGTAGGGCAGAGTCCAAGAAGTTCCAGACATGGGGCTTCCAGTTGCCCTTTGCTGGGGAGTAGCAGTCAGCGTTACCAGCCTAGCAGTGATGTGAAACAGGACACAAGCGGTACTGCCAGCCAGGGAAGCCTCACCAAGTCTTGGTGGCTAGAGTTTTTATTGGGGCTCCATCATGTAGAGACATGTAGACAGCCCATAGGCTCATCTGGTTTCAGTCCTTCCAGAGATCGAGCTAATACCACATGCCCCAAACTGTGTGCCCTAAATCACGCTGATAGACTTAGCTAGTAGGACAGAGACATTCCTAACAGGCCTGATATTCCAAGGGCTTAGAGGTGATTTCCAGGAGCCAAGGGCAAAGACCAGATTTCTTTTCGCAGTAAGGTCAAATTGGTTTACTACCCACGTTGGGAAACAATCTGGGATAGGTTTGAGAGAATGTTTTCTCTTGCCAAAACAGTTCATTGGTCCATTTATTGAATAAATATTTAATGAGCACCTGCTATGTGCCAGATACTGTTGTATGTGATGGGGATTTAGCAGCGAACAAAAGCAAACAAGATCCCTTTCTTCTTTTAAGAAAGTATAACTTATAATCTGATCTAGGAGAGAAAAATTAAATATACACTATACGTTATACTCTTTTAAATTTAACACTAGATTTTTTTCCTGTACACAAAGAATGATAAGCCTCACTCTTTTCTAATTACTATTCTTACTTTCATTTATATATATATACATATATACATACACATATATATGTATAAATATATTTATATATGTATAAATATATATTTATATTAAATATATATATTAAATATATTAATTATTTATAATTAATTAAATTATATTAAATTAATTAAATATATTAATAAATAAATATATTAAATATAAATATATAAATAAATATATATTAAATATATATAAATATATAGTAATATAATATAAATATATATAAATATATATAATATAAATATAAATTTATAATATAAATATAAATATATTTATATATGTATAAGTATATATTTATATATATGTGTATGTATATATGTGTGTGTATATATGTATGTACATGTATATATATATATATATATATATATATATATATCAATGCTGTTTTTAGATTAAAGTAGTAAACCAGATTTTAGAGTTTAGACTAGAACTCTAGTTTATGAAGTCTACAATCTTCACAGAGTGAAATAGTCTAGATTATTTTAATTAGATGATATTGAAATGCTTTTATATTAATTATGGCTTTTAAAAAAGATTAATATAGTTTCCTATTTTCTCCTATAATTTTTTTTTAAGGACAAATTCTTCCAGATCCCAGCATCAGAAATCCTCATCAATGATGACCTGCAGCAAAGTATGGAAATGATCATGGGCATGTTTTGTCCTTCAGGAACAAAAATTGGTAGGCACGAATATTTTAACAATCTCATTCATTCTTTTTCTTGAAATAATACCTATCTAGCACATATTCAATCTGTAGACATAGAGGTTTGAAAAACTTGGGGTGCCTGGGTGGCGCAGTCGGTTAAGCGTCCGACTTCAGCCAGGTCACGATCTCGCGGTCCGTGAGTTCGAGCCCCGCGTCGGGCTCTGGGCTGATGGCTCAGAGCCTGGAGCCTGTTTCCGATTCTGTGTCTCCCTCTCTCTCTGCCCCTCCCCCGTTCATGCTCTGTCTCTCTCTGTCCCAAAAATAAATAAACGTTGAAAAAAAAAAAAATTAAAAAAAAAAAAAAAAAAAAAAAAACTTTAAAATCTGAATACTGTTACAAAGTACTAAGTAAATTATTGTCTGATTTGTCTTTTCATGAAGACATTAGCAGGGAGAAGATAGGTAAGAATCATAATTCCTGAAATGAAAAGATTTAGAAAATATTTTTGAAATATAACAAAAGGAGGCAGTTTTGCTTGATCACAAGCACATTTGATATGATGTTTATGTATACAAGCATTTTCATTGAAATTATACCAACAAAGATGAAATTTTGAGAAGAAACATTTTTCTGTAACAGACTACATACAGCCAGTGTAATTCATTCGTGAATTTTCTTTCTCTCTCTCTCTTTTTCAAATGTTTATTTACTGAGGGAGAGAGAGAACATGAGTGGAGGAGAGGCAGAGAGAGGAGAGAAAGAATCCCAAGCGGGCTCCAAGCTGTCAGTGCAGAGGCTGACGTGGGGCTCGATCCCATGAACCATGAGATCATGACCTGAGCCGAAATCAAGAGTCAGACCTCAACTTACTGAGTCATCCAGGTGCCCCTCATTCATAAATGTTCTATTAATATTAACTAGTTTCAGATTTTATGCGTTTTTATTTTACTAATTATTTTTATCAACTTTAGTTGTTCTCTGGATAACATTTGATTAATCAACCAGATCTTCAGGTCAAATTGTATTGATTCCATCTACTGCCACTGAGTTTTCCTTTTGTGGTCATTATTTCTGTTTACATTGAAGTTTGCAAATCCCTCTCATAGTTAGTTAGTTTGACACTATTAACAATTTTTCATCAGTAACAAATTTTACCAGCTGCAGATTTAGCTGCTGTCAGTTTACCTTTTAGAGGTTATTATTATTATTTTTTTTAAGTTTATTTTGAGAGAAAGAAAGAGCATAAGCAGGGAAGAGGCAGAGAGAGAGGGAGAGAGAATCCCAAGCAGGGTCTGCACTGTTGGCACAGAGCCCGATGCGGGGCTCCAACTCACAAACCGCAAGATCATGACCTGAGCCAAAAACCAAAAGTCGAACACTTAACCCAGTGAGCCACCCAGGTACCCCTTACAGGTTATTTTTAATCAGACTCTATTTTCCCCTGGTCAGTCTTTGCATTTTATAACAGTTCCAGAAAGATAGCTTTTATACATCTTAACAAGGTTTAATTTACACACTTTTTATTTGGTGTCAGTTTTAATTTTTAGTTTCAATTCTTTTGGATAGATTTCTGGAAATAAAACTGCCATATCAAAAAGGATGGGTTTGGTAGGCTTTTGATACATGCTGCCAGATTGCTTTTCAAGAATATTTTTACCTATTTATAGTTCTTCCAGCAGTAGAGGAGAGTGCCTATCTTGCTCGACTCTTGCCAAGATTGACTATATTAAGTATCTTTCAAAGTTGAACTTGAAGAAGCGCTAAGAAACTTTTCTAGAAGTTTTAAATAGATTTATTGTGGTCATAATCAGAGCTTGGGAATAGCATCTGCATTGTCTGGACTAAGTGCTTGGAACTTGATGGGGAGTTTCAGCTAGACAGGTGTTAAGGGCCTGAGCTGATGTGAACTTGGGGTTCACTTTCTTTGCAGTCAACCAAGAAAAAAAGAAAAAAAAAAAAAAAAACACCTGGGGAGGTCAGTAAGCAATCAGCAGAAATAAAGAATAAAGAAATAAAGAATGGGAATGAGATGGCTGCTACCTTTGCGATCAGACGTTTGGGAAACTCCACATTTGATTATTGTGTCCTGTGGGGGAAAAGATTAGTTAGGATTGTTACACAATAATAACATGAACCCAGTGTGTATTTGGAAGGGTAGATAATAATATATTTGGTAAGTGTATTTTATTTACTTCTCCAGCTAAATTAAATATGTTAATTTTTCTGGCTAATCATTATGCTCAGCTACCTATTTTAGAGATATTTGTTTAGTTTTAATGCATAAATAACATTTTTTCTCATCTGTAGATGCATACCCATGGTTGGAGTGCCTCATCAAGTCGTATAATGTCACAAGCGGAACAGAGCAGCAGATTTGCTATCAGATTTTTGACACCACAGTTGCGGAAGATCTAATCTAATATTGTCATTTAGCTTAGCACATGTAAAATACTATAATTTTAGAAAACATCATTTTCTGTGAGATTATTATAAAGATTTAGCTGTATAGTTTATTTTCCACTTTAACCACAATTTAAAATTCTTTTGGCAAATAGACATTGTGTTACCAAATGCCTACTTGTGGGTAAGTTAAAAATGGTCCCGTTGCTCAAAATTTCCAGTATGATGGCTGCTAGGGATATAAAGGAAGAAGTGGAAGAAATAAGGACTGTGTTTTCATTTGCCCCTTGCAGCCCTTTCAGAGAAGCTGTTTTGTCATCCTGCTCTAAGTTTGTTTTTCCATATGTCAGCCACTGATTTCTCTGCCAGCCATCATCCTAGGCCTTCCTTCTTTCCTGCCCTGATTTTTGTATCAGCAGTGTTAATGATTTTAGCACAGGTATGGGGTTAGAAAATGTCCTTACATTAAATTACTCAGCTTTTACTGAGTGCGAGGGGTGTAGCAGCTGAGTCGTTTTGTTTTGTTTTGTACAAAGGGATCTGCTTAAACAAGCACTCTTGTTGAGAAGTGCTCTTCTGAGTGAGCTACGGCATACTTAAAGGAATGATTTACTTTAAGTGTACGTGGCAGAATTGCTTTCTTTCGGTACTATTGACCAATTTAGGATAAATCCATTTCTTAAGACCTGAATTATGTTCTTTTGATTGCTCGTTTCTCTACGTGAAGTTATTGCATTCCACCTCGATCTAATAAAGCAGTCAGATTTATAATGTTAGTGACTTATATTACCATTTTTTAATAGTCTTATGTAATGTGTACTTATATTTCAGGTTGAACACAAAATGAGGTATTAACTCAGTATCATAGTCCACTTTTTACCTGACAGTGTTTGTGAAGTTTAAAATCATGAATATTCAGTTTTATACAAATACTTCCATATATTTGTATGTATGTATAGATTTATGTATATTATTTGGTAAAGACTAAGACATACAGATCTGCCTAGTTCAGTATCAGTGAAGAATAAATTAACGCACATATTTCAGCTGTTTTCTTTGTTTGCCCTGTGTTGAGTTGAGACATGATTGGAGGCAAAGAAAGCAGGAATGTCACTATAATAGATATTTAGGACCGTCTATACACTAGGTACTGTACAAAGCATTCAACATATATTTGAGTTTCATAAAAACCCATTTTCCTAATAAAACTGATTTCCTGATAAAACTTGATTGATAAGCTGACTTCACTAAGTTCACGCAATATGCTAGTCAGTACTCTCATTCAGGTAATCTGTGTTCAGAGGCTGCTCTGCTAACCACTCTAGGATTCTGGGGCAAAAGCTAGCATGGGTTTTCTACAACTGCGTCCTCTCTTAAATATTTGAAATGACGTTGGAAGCAGATTATGAGGGGAGTCAGTGTTACATTTTCTTACCCTATCAAAAAGCTTTTAACATTTTATTGGCAAAAAGGGTCAAATACCTGATTTCCTGTGTTTATAATAACTCTAAATTATTTTTTTTAATGTTTATTTATTATGAGAGAGAGAGAGAGAGAGAGAGAGAGAGCAAGCAGGGGAGGGGCAGAGAGAGAGGGAGTCAGAGAATCCCAAACAGGCTCCACACTGACAGTGCCTCATGCCCAGCCCAGAGCCCAACGTGGAGCTTGAACTTACAGGCTGTGAGGTCATGACCTGAGCTGAAATCAAGAGTTGGATGCTTAATCGACTGAGCCACCCAAGTGCCCCAATAACTCCCAAGTTCTAGTTGCTGAGTCAATTAGCCCATCCCCCAACCTAACTACCCATCTCCCATCACTGAATTATCAGCTTTTTGGAGATGGTGAAAGAAGCTGATGCTGCTTTTTGGGGGGATGTAATCACTTGGTTCAAAAACATCTTCAGGGAAAAGTTTTAAGAACCGTATAGATGAATAGATTTCAGTACCAATGGTATACTGAGGATACAAAGGTGAGAGAGCCATTTTCTCTACAGGAAGTGCCCAGAAGAGGAGAGGTCAGAAGGTAGCGCAGGTCACAGTGCTGGCTCCAAGTTATCAAAGTCAGATGCCTCATATGAGTCTTTACAGTGATAGGTCACTTCTCTCTTTTCTTTTTTTAAATAGCCCCCCACGTTGTCATCATTTGTTTTCTTTTTTAACTTTTTAGCTTTGAACAAACAAGAAGAGTTCTGTCAACACCTAGTGTTTGTCCAGCTGTGATGTATGCGCCATACCTGAATCAGGAACCCAGAATGCTAGGAGAATTCTATTTCTGGAGCAACAAGTAGACAGTAGTTCATTGTGCCCTGATTTGAGCCATGTCATCTTTATTGTCCATGTGAATCCTGGTACCTTTCCGGTCAGACTCAAAATTACATAAATTTAAGAAAATAGTTTGTGTACAGCCTCTTTGCTCAATTTCCAGTCCCTGCAGCATCCATTAGATACTACCAGACTGTCTCTTATAACCCCTGCACTGTTTTGTGGGAGGAAGAGAAGGCGTAGCCTAGACAGTCTGAGGCAGTCGATTATACAGTAATGAGAAGTGCACTGCTCACACGCCCTTTCCTCTGTCCCTACCCTCCATTTTACTGCTTTCTTTGGGGGAACTGGACAGGCCGAGATGTAATGCCTCTTTTTTTTTTTAAACCCCTGGTCATGTTGCACTTCGGGAGTTGTTTCTGAATGAATATAGAAAGACTGGTGTTGAAATAGGAGCTGAAGACCCCTCTGTCTCCCTGAGAAAGCCGTCTCCACGCACTAGGGTACTGGCTGCCCAGGTTTTGAGTCCATCTATGTCCCGTGCTGCCACTTTTTGCAGGTCACAGGGATGGACCATCCCTGTGCTGTTTGGTTTCCAAAGTTAAAGCATGAGTTTGTCACGACTTGTGACTCTCATTCCAGCCAATTCTCTTCTACACTTTCTGGAAGCTTTCCTTGGGATCTGGTAAAGTAGCTAGATTCTTATTGTTTTCACTGTTTTAAATTTTGACCATGTGTTTCGTCAAGTTTTGTTTTTATCCAGAATTTTGTAAAATGAAAACAGTATGCATTTGTAAATATTGAAGCAACAAAGTATATGAAGTTGGACTAATGCTGACTCTTAACTAATACCCCAAAGCAAACTACTTTTAACTATGTGGTATATGCTTTTCAAGACTGTTTTCCCTAAGAATGTGTAAGTATGTGTATATATACGTTTTAAAAATAACATCATGTTACAAATATATTTCTGCAACTTGCTTTTGTGACTTTTATAGAGTTTGTTTTTTTATGTCAATACACATAGGAGAAACTTGTTTTTAATTACTCAGCATAAGTAACTTTTTAGTGGGAATTCTCTGATTATTTGACCTTCTATTTTTGTCGTGGTTTTGGGTCTGTTTATGTGTTTCTATTATTGTGACAGTTTTGGAATTTTATATTTTTATTGTTACCTATTTTGTTGACTTTGTTGCCTTATACTTATTCATAATAATATTTTGTTATTATTTTAGTCTGTGTTTTTGTTTTCTGGGTTTTTTTGGTGTTATTTTCCTTTTAAATAAATCTGAAGCCCCTGGGACCTGGTTTCACTGTATCCACTGGCGGTTGGTTCTTAGGTGATCAGAATTTTGAAGTCCTACCCAACTTCTAGTACAGATTAGGACTATGCCATGACAGAATTGTCTTGAAATATGCTTTAAAAGACTCATTGTAATATATACATATATGTGTATATATATATGTATATACATATATACATGTATGTATATATGTATATATACATGTATATATGTATATATATGTATATATGTACACACACACATATATATACATGTATATATGTTTATGTATACATAATATATGTTTGTTTATGTATGTGTATATATACACATATATGTTAATGTAAGAAAGGAGAATGCCTCCTGTAATGCTTTTCATTATGAGAAAGGTGCTATGATGGCTATGATGAGTCATCCTAAAGTTGTAAAGCATCATTTTAGAGGAAATAAAGATCTGTCTTCCTGTGCTTGCCCTTCAGGATCTCTGGATGGTGTCAAAGCCTTCTACCCACTCCAGGAAAAAGAACTAGTCAGCTAGTAAAATCTGGGCCTAGTGATATTCCTTCTCTTCCCTCTGATACTTGGAAATAGTATCAGAACTCCCTAAACAGGAAGTCACCAGTGTGTTCAGGTATGTGAGATCGTATCTTGCCTTGGCAGCCAGGAAGTGAATTAGTAGCACCATGTATTATTTTTCTCTGCAGAAAGTGATTTAAGCTGTTAGGAAATTTGAGATCATGTAAGGTTTCGAAGTGATGGTCATCTTACATGGAGATAAATGTCCTTCCATTTAGGACTGCTTTTGATGGGTTGAGAAGTGTTAGGTATCAATTACAGTGATAAGGATAATGCATCAATGTATATGGGAGCTCTCCCTCAGATGCTCCAACCGATGAAACGTGGATAGTTCAGAGACTCCTCTGCTATTTTTGGACTGTAGCAACATCTTAATGCCTATTTTTTCCCCTTGAAATCTAGGCCATAAAGGCACATTGGTACAGTGTGTGCATATGTGTGTGTGAGCACACGTGCTGCTTTTATTCTCTACTTTGAATTCACTTTGCAGGGTACCACGTTAGAATTTTCCTAACAACCTAGTCCACAACTACCAAAGAAAGACATTTTCAGCTTGAGTGAAAAGTTTCTTTTATTTCATCTGTTCACAACATTCTGAAGATTTGGAGCGTGTATTTGTTAAATACCTTATTATCTGTTAATATATTCCATCAAATATTGTTAACAGTTTCTAAACAAGTACTCTTTTATATACAACCTTAAATCTATGGTATATACTTTTTTTTTTTTTTTTCTATACCTTCAGAATGATTGTTCCCTTCTTTGAAATATGAACTCCCAGGGGCGCCTGGGGATGCTCAGTCAGTTAGGCTTCCAACTCTTGATCTCAGCTCAGGTCTTGATTTCAGGGTCATGGGTTCAGGTCCCACATTGGGCTCTGGGCTGGGAAGGAGGCCTACTTAAAAAAAAGAAAAGACATAGGAACTCCCAGATAGAAGCCAATTTGTTTTGACATATGACTCTCTTCCTCAGCAGATTTTTTGTCCTCCATTAGAGGGCAAAGTCCTTTTAGAATGTAAAACTTGTATCAAGTTTAGCTACCTCTTAAATGACTTTCTGTTGCAGGCTTCCATAACAGTAAATAGAAAAGACAACACATTTGAAAATCAAAAGTATTCATTTGTGAGTCACATGAAAACATAGCTTGCAGTGGATAGGCATGGTGGTGGCTTTTATTTGGTTGGTTAAGAATCCTATGTGTTCATTCCCATTAGATGAGGTTCAGGAGCAATAAACTTAATACTTAAATTTTGGAATCATTGGCAAGTATTTCTGCACAGTGATCAAAGCTTGAATGGAGGTTAAGCAAACGAATACAGAGTACAAAATAGGTATGTATTTAAAAGTCAGCTGATACATTTATATTCATTTATTATTCATATGGTGTCTGTCTCCATAAAGAATTTCACGTGGTTTACAATAAAAGACAGGCATGAGATACAATCTTTAGAAATAGGGCAAGAGGACAAGAGCTAAATAGAGGAGTACCTATTAACTCATTATCCCTAACATATGGGATAGTTATAAAACCTAAGCTATGGGTTTTGAACAAAACTCATACATGAAAATGCGACCGATTTCATGGCTCTTATTCACAAAGTTATCTTATTAGGAGATACAAGCCTTTTATTTATCTCAATATTAAGAGTAACAAGGTGGATTTTTATACTAGGCACACTAAACAACAATGTCTTTTTGTAGTGACGGTTATTTTAAAATGCAGAAATTTGTTCCAAAATGGTAGGATGTAAACTCTGCAGGTGGAAGAAATAGAGCAAGGGAATTTTCCACTGGCTGTCCACTTTTTGGCTCTTCTTGGAGGCACTTTCTTGTATTGTTTTTATTACTAATGATGAATGTAAAATGTTTCCAGTATCTCCACATGCTCAAGAATTATTAGAAGCATTAATTACTACAGGACAGACTTATATTTTTCTGGTATTAAATCAGTTCTCTTCTGATATAAATATCACTGAGAAAATTAGCTTTTCTTACCTTTTCCTATTGTCGTTACAGGTAATGAAAGAATTGTCTTGTTTTTAGTGTTTAATGTCCGGAAGAATACGGGTTTTAATGAATCACGGTCGTTTGGAAGATGTGTACTCCCATATTTCACCCTCAGTGCTTCATGGGAAGTGTTGCTTAAGTCCTAAGTAAAACAAGCTTCACACCAGTGTCCAACTAACTGGGAATTTGCTGGGAGGGTATTTTACCTATACCAAATTTCCTAAGCTCTAAATTCCCAAACGTTAGATCTAGTCATCCTTGATCCCTCTCTTTCATTCATGGCCCACATCCAGTCCATTTGAAAAATCATCAGGATGCACTCTTTAAAATATATCCAGATTTTGACCACTTACCACTTCCTCTACTACCATGCTGGCCATGCTTCCATCTTCCCTTGCCTGGACTACAGCCTTAGTTTCCCAATTGGTCTTCCTGCTCCTACAGCTTCCCCACAAACTATATCTATCCTCTATACGTAGCTAGGCTGACCCATTAAAATGTAAGGCAGATAATGTCATTTTCCAGTGTTTTCTAATGTCACGCAGAGTTGAGATTACCGTGGCCTTCACCACCACGTGATCCATTTCCTTTCTACCTCCCTGACATATTATGACCTTTCTCCTCTCACTCTGTCCAAACACTGGTCTTCTTGTTTTTTCAACATACCAGTAAACTTCCCCTTCACAGGCTTTGTACTTTCTGTTGTCACTTTAGTCTGGACATTGTTGAGCTATTCCAGGTTCCATGATTCACTCTCTCACATCCTTTGTACCAATGTGACCTAATTCAGAAAGTCTACCCCTGACCATGTAAAAGACCATTCGGTTCCATCATGCCCCCCTCCAACTGACTTTTCTCCATTGTACTTACGTAACATACATTTATTCACTTGTACTCTGTTTCCCTTCCCTAGCAGCATATGAGCTCCTTGGGGAAGGTGTTAGATTTGTTCCCTGATGTTTACCCAGTGCCTAGAAGTTCCTTTTTTATAACAGATGCTCAAGAAATATTTCTAGAACGAATAAAGTGATCATCTCATATTTGAGAGCCCAACTCAAAATCTGAGACTACTAGAATGTATTAGCACGTAAGGTGAGTTTAGAGCAGTGGTTACCAGGGACTCAGAAATTTGTGCTTAAACATAAAACCAAGATAATTTTGATATAGATCGAACGAAGATTTTATGAGGCTGGGGCTTAATAATTTGCATTTTTAACAATCTCCACAGGTGATTCCTTTGCAGGTATAAGATTTAGTACCTTTATTATAGAAATTAGAGTATGGGATCTATATCTGCTTGCTTCAGACATTGTATTACCTGCCTGATTCTGAAAGCATTTGAGCTGAAGTACCTTGATATGGAATCTGGACCAGTCAG
Source organism: Lynx canadensis (assembly GCF_007474595.2). Lineage (NCBI taxonomy): Eukaryota > Metazoa > Chordata > Mammalia > Carnivora > Felidae > Lynx > Lynx canadensis. The sequence goes on along the minus strand of NC_044304.2, from coordinate 141,467,964 downwards.
TGCTTCTTAACCTTGGCTTCATATTATAATCATCTGGGGAAAGAGCTCTCAAAGCATCAGATCCTGGGATGTCCCCCTCAGCTGTTGTTTAAGACTGCATGGATTCAGTCTCCAGCTGCACCTCTCACTGGCTTTTTGACCTGAGGCAAGTTGGTTACCTTCTCTTGGAAACTGTGAGTAGTAATAGTGCTTCCTTCAGAAGAGCATGGAGGGGCCCCCAGTAAATGAAATCAAATTATATATGTAAAACACTTAGAATCTGGCACGTAGGAAACCCTCATAAAGGATTAGATAGTATTACTAAGGTTTGGTGACAAAAACTGATCATCTTTATTGCTATTCTCTTACAAAGAAGATTTGAGATTTATTCTATTCTACTTTGCTGATTCCTTAACTTCCAAGCAAACCCAGCTGCAGTGGTGACAAAGGGAAACAGCTACATTCTCGGGTCATTTCAGGCCCAATCTAGTGAAGCTGCTACCTATATGGGAACGGAATGGAGTGAATGGCAGTGGACCAACTGACCAAAGAATCCTCTCCTGAGATGGTCATTTTGGATAGTTTTATTTTTTCAAATCCCATTTTCTCAAATATCTCATTCTTACTGGGAGAAATAAGAGAAATAAAATAAATTCAAGAGAAATATCTATCATTATGTACCAGTAGGGCTGATACTTATTTTAAAATAGGGGCTAGCTTGACTGAGTAACAAGGGGAGGAATCTGAAAATAGCACAGTGTGCAAGCGCTAAAAAAGAATGAAAATATTCTTGTTCCGTTGAAAAGACACAGCTCTGAAACAATGGTAGAGATGGAAGAAAATGTCATGGGGAAATTTCACGGGGAAATTATTGGGCAGTATAGTGTGTTTATAAAAGTCTCTTCGGTTTCTTTGAGTCAGTTAAAACTAAAATACAAGTAAAGCTATGGATTTCCCAGTGGTTTTGTCACTCAGAAGTGGTTATATTTAGTGCCATTGACTAGCTATTAGTTGTTTTTCGGAAAGTCATCAGAAAAGTTTTTAGTTAATATTTGGTAAGATCTAATTTTGGAATGGGCTTCTATGACTCCATGTACCTGTCTCTTCTTGTAACAGAAAGTTAAACAAAGAATAATGATGTAGTACACTACAAGTGTTGAGTCCCCATGGTTTTAGTTAAATCTAAATGCAAATCAAAATGCATTTTTTATGCCAGGATATTTGGTGAGCTACTTTAATGCTTATTTTATGGTTCCACAGACCATAACTGACACCTATTTGAAAGCACTCAATTTCCAGTATTGAATGTGCAAAATTGCTTTCTACTCTAAGATCACAAAAAGGGCATGTGACGCATACCATAATTTATCTGCCTCAGAAAATAAGATTTGGTTCTTATAAAGAGGACACATGTTAGGTACTTAAAATTTACTGAAACCTGGCTTGCATGTATTCCTTAGGCTTGATGATACAACATTTGGTTATCCTAAGGTAGGAGGACAAATCTTTCAGACAAGACTACACCCGCAGGATCATGGCAGAGGAGGTCAAACCACATGGCATTATCCAGTTTCTTCCCTTTAATTATAAAGGAAGTCAACTCTGCAGACATTCAGAACCTGATATGTACTTCTGGGTCTGATTTAATACAACTAGTGCTAGTCACTGAATTCATCTAATCCTAAGCAAAAGTAGGGAATCAGCACAGATTTCTCATGGGTGATTGTATAATTTTTAAAGCTTTTTGTAATGTTGAAAATAGTTTAAGACCCTTACGTTCTACCTATTACTTTTCTAATGCCCTCCAATAGTAAACCGGTCAATCAGATGATGCTTAAAATAATTTCTTTCCTCTTCTAAAGTGAGAATTTCTCTTTGGCATCTGAAAGATCTTTCTTGGAAAACTTTAAGTCATCCACAGTCATTTCAGTATTTTAAGGAAGAGGCAAATCAATTACTTAGCTCCTCCTTCATCTGAATGGAGCTGTTTCTATTGTTTTTGTTTTGTTTTTACTCTTGATTTTAATCTGTAGTGGGTGGGTCAAACACTAGTGTTCTGGCAAACCAAAATGTAATCATTAATATTGTTTAAGTTCCCTGGCAGTTCATTTAGGAAGTAGGTGATATTTTAAATGGAAAATTACAGACTTAAAGAAATAATAGTGTACATTCGAATGACCCTTTACAATTTACAGTGCACTTACACAGAGTCCAGATTGGTGGTATTGATCTGCTCCAGATTCTCCTGTGTACCTCCTCCAACCTTGGAGCAATGATTAATTTGATTTTCTTCGTTTGTAGAAAGAATTTGCAAATACAATTCTAGGTATGTGGAATGTGGTTTGAGTTAAGTGGATAAAGAGATGAATATGATATTACAATGTTTATTTAGAGTCTACCTCTTCTAGTTTAGGGGATTATGAGGAAACCTTCAAAAGGTCCTTCCTCCAATGAAAATGATAAAAACTATTGTGCTCATGTGTTCCCATCTTTGTATTAGAAATTTTTTCTGAAGATATATTAAAAAAGAAAAAAATAGCCTCTAATGGTGTTAGGAGTTGAACTTTTTCTGTAAGGTTATTTAGTGGCACATAGTTAAAACTTTTAAAAAATTGTCCTCTATATGCCAGTTTTTCCTCTTTTATGATCTGCAAAAAATTGAGAATGACTGTAATGCCCAAAAAATGATGTTTAAAAAAAAATGGAAACAACTATAATGTCCCCAGAATGCTGATTAGATAAATTACCGATCACCTTTAAAAAAAAAAAAAAAAAAAAAGTATAATGCAAACTTCAAAGATCGTGTTTTAGAATACTTAGAAAATTCTTCTATTTATTCTTGCATGAAAAAAGTATATCAACAGTTTGACCCCAGTTCAGTCTGTGTGTCTATGTATTTATTCAATGATCAAATTTCACTGAGCATTTACCTTGTTCAGAGCTCTGTGATGAGAACTGGGATAGCAGCAGTAAATAAGACCGTCCCTTCCCTCAAAATCATATGCATGCCAAATAGTACAGGCAGAACCAGTCAGAGTGCTAATGGTTTGGGATTTTGGTGTCCATTTCCTTTTTTAAACCTGACTTGACTTCTCCGAATCCTAGCAGGATCATGTATCAACTCATATTCAGACTACAGCATAAACATGTTTTTGTAACTTTACTCACTTCATGCATATTCAAGGAAGACCCTAGCAGAATAAAAGTAATTTTCTTAAGCAGCTGAAGAAAAGCAATCTCAGTGTAGCATAGCATTTATGATAGTCTCCACCACATGTTGCTACTCTCTAAGATAAAGAGCGAAACTAATGCAAAGAGCACTCTGGTGTCTGGTATTTGCATTTTTCGACTAAGAGAGGCATTATTTTAAAACCTAGTCAAATGTTTCTAGGGAGAATTGATAGAAAAATAGAAGAACTCTAGAATATTACTAATGCTTTGGCTGTCCAGAATTTGTGTAAAATCGCTAATTTAGTATCTATCCAATAAGTCAAATACTGTGCATGGTCTGTCACTTTTAATTATGCTAAAAATCCCAAATAGTTTAAGTATCAATTCATAATTTTCCTTAGAAAAACTCTTGATTCCACTGGGCTTCTCAATGTATTGCATAATTCAAGGAAACAATTGCTGGTTTTAAGTTAACATTATGTAAAATAAGTCACATATTTTTCATAAGCTTAACATTAAGCAGAATTTATTATTTCTTATGTCCTTAGTGATGAGAAGGTTAATTTTGTTAGGACTTTATGGATGAATAGAAGTTCAAGTTAATATTAAAAGATTTGACAGGAATTTTTGCTGCCTTTTTAGTTGTGAACTCAATGATTAAATTTTGCTCCCACCTTAAAAAAATCATCAAAATCACGCTACAGAGATAATCAAAATCAACACTTATATTTGTGACTTTAGATCTTAGAAGTCTTCACTTACTGCTTAAATGGCAGTAGGCCATTTAAGCCTTCCTCACAAAATTATGATAATTGATATATGTCATTGCCTTCACGTTAGCAGTTTTGGATTTGATAGGCAGAAAACAATCCATTTGATAGATCTTTTCTGCAATACTCAAATTTTTGTTTCACTTATTCTGATCAGATGTATGTGGTTTGTATACTTTGGATTTGTTTATTCCTCCATATGAAATCTATTTGAAATTGCTTTCCAAAAGGAAAAGAGGATGGATTTGGGGCTTGTGAATGCTAAACAGAAACTTATTACACATGTAACAGAGATGTGCTTTTGACTTCAAGCTTTAAAATACTGACTTCGTATCAGTATACTATCAGTATACATCAGATGCATAACATTTGAGTCATGAGTATGATGGAGAATGTCAGAATACTAATCAGTTTTGCTGTATAGCCACTATCCATATATCTCTTTAGAGAGCAACTCCTTTTGATGCCAAATAAATCTGAGTAAAAGTATCCTAAGTTCAATGAGATTAGTCTGGCATTAAACCCAAACCAAATTGTCCTTGCTCTTGCCCTGCCTTACCCTGATAAAGCAAATAGTCTAAAACAAGAGCAACAAAAAGAAAGAAAATTATCAATTGGAAAGTCATTATTCATCTAAAATTTGAAAACCAGACATGAATTCACATAAGTTTAGGAACGTTTGATTCCATAGTTTTAGTCTCGACAGTGAATTTTACTGAGTAGTTTATGTGGTCTCTTTTGTCCTTTCATTTAACACATATGCATGAATATCTGCTGTGTCAGAATAATAATTCATCATCCACTATGATTATCAAGAACAAATTGAGCAACTCTCTTTGAGATTCCAAAGAAGAATAGAAATCTCTACTAGGCCCAGAATGTTCTTATAACTGAGAAAAGTCAGCTGGACTGAAATGTCTTATTGGTTCTGACATTAACTTAGTGTGCGATCTACCATAAATGACTCTGCTTCCTTGGGCTGCATTTTTTTTCCAGGTTCAGATATTTGTCATCTTTTGAAGCACTATTAACTACCTGTCTTCTGTAGTGAACTTTTGTAAGAATTAAAGAAGATGCTCCTGTGAAGCTTTTCAGGGTATTTATTTGTCGTAAAATCAGTGCAAACCACTTTCATTAAGGTCAGCAGAAAACTCTTCTCAAGATTTTAGAAACCTTCATTTTCAGATCTCACATGCAAATATATTCGGCCTTTAAATTTCCTCCACAAATTAAAATAACAAAGATTATTTGCAACTTTGTCCTAAATGCCAGATTTTGGGCTTCTGTAGTAGTAGGGCAAAATAGCAAAATAAATACTTTATGGATGTGTACCTTCATGCAAGAAAAAATGTGTTGTGGTTGATTTTATTTCAAATAGGCAGAGGCAGAGATAGTCTAATTTAGTTTGATGGTTGTCATCCTTTTTTAAAGTCCAGACGTATAACTTTGTGTAAAGGTAAGGTGTATGATGTATATTGATGCACCTACATATTACAAAATAATTACTTCCATAGCATTTAGTTAACACCTTCATCACATCAAATAAGTCCTCCTCATATGTTTCGCACCACACATCACAATTGATGAGACCTCTCTCCATGCTCTTAATGTATTTAGTTGAAACTCGGGTTCTCTCTAGTATGTCATTCTCTTCTTTCATGACGTTTTCTTAGAAATGAGAGATTATTTGATTAAAATGAATCAGATTAGGATTTCCAGGGAAGATGGTGGAGTAGGAAGATCCCAAGCTCATCCCGTGGATGCAACTAAAAACACCCATATTCGTGTAAATAACTCAGAAGATGACCAGAACACTGGCAGAACAAACCCCCCACAGCTAAGTGTAGAGAAGGGGCCACGTCAGAGTGGGTGGGAAGGGCAGACATGCGGTCGGGAGCCAAACGGACCTGTCAGTGGGAGAGAGGGATGCCGCGTGTGCATACAGCGGGGAGGATAAGATCCTCAAACCAGGCTCCACAGGCACAGGGAAGACGAACCTCCATGGCATTTGGCTTTGAAAAGCAGAAGGGCCTAACAATCCATGGAGCTTAACATGTGAACTTTAAAAATGAATAGGCTCTGCCCTGGGGGAGCAGTGAGGAAACTGAGTCCCTGCCCATAAAGAGAGAGCACAACAGCCCCTCAGAGATACAGCATAGAAGCAGTAGTTTGAAAAACGCCTGGGCTATACTGGAGGGACATTTGTTTCCTAATCTCGGAGCATGTGCTGGAGGAGCAGGGAACTTTGGAAGACTTCGGGAACAAAGAAGTTGGTGGGCACTATTCCTCCCCCCCTCCCCCGCCTACCTCCCAGCCTGAACACACAGACGCCTGCAGGAAGCAGCTCAGTGCCACCACACCACCTAGCCTGCTAACAGTGTGCCCGTCCCCATTCTGTGCTGTGGACGTGCTCCCTCCAAACCAGCACCTGGTGGGAGCTCTCCCCTCACACAGCAAACCAGCAAGGACCTTGTGGCACCATGAGCCCCACCCCCATGGTCTCCTGGGCACTCACCTCTCCAACCCTGGAGTTTTCTAAAGCGGCTCCAAGTCCCCTCCACAACAGACGTGCGACTTTGTTAACACCATGTACCCTCGTGTTCTCCAGTAGTCCTGCTCCCTCCAATACACCATTGGGTGGGGCCCATCCAAAGTGGTGTCACAAGTCTGGCAGCATGCACGCAGCCCTGACGGGGGCCAGCACAGCTTCAAAGTGACTCCTGCCCTGTGGAAAGGGGAAGACAACCACACATACCAGTCCGACTGAGGCCTCAGTGGCGGGCTGGAGCCAGACATCTGGTCTGACTGCAGGCCCCTCACACCAAAGAAGATTTCTCAAGGGGACAACACAGGAAAAATGCCCTGAAGGACCCCGAAGTCCAGTGCAACTGCATCTCTGGCAAATGCCTGGTGTGACTAAACTCAAGCCCAAGGTGGCCCCAGACTGGCCCATTAACACAGGGACAGAAATGCCCCCAACAGGCAAAGAAAGCCATTGCAAATGACAGTACCGAAGGCAAATGCGTCTCAGCCACAATAGCAGGGTACACACAACATACATAGGAGACACCCTTGAAGTGCCAAATTCTAATTAATAGGAGACATTGCTCTTCAGGACACTACAGGCCTCTTCTTCATAAGGCTGCTAGTTTCAAGATCAGGAAACCTAGCCGACTTTGCTAACAGAAACACAGAGAGACAAAATGAGACAACGGAATATGTCTCAAATGAAAGAACAGGACAAAATCAGAGCAAACATCTAAATGAAACAGATGACCAATATGCCCGATAAAGAATTTAAAGCAGGGGCACCTGGGTGGCGCAGTCGGTTAAGCGACCGACTTCAGCTCAGGTCACGATCTCGCGGTCTGTGAGTTCGAGCCCTGCGTCAGGCTCTGGGCTGATGGCTCAGAGCCTGGAGCCTGCTTCCGATTCTGTGTCTCCCTTTCTCTCTGCCCCTCCCCCGTTCATGCTCTGTCTCTCTCTGTCCCAAAAATAAATAAACGTTGAAAAAAAAAATTAAAAAAAAAAAAAGAATTTAAAGCAATGGTCATGAAGATATGCACTGGGCTCGACAGAAGAGTAAAGGACTTCAGTGAGACCCTCAACAAAACAGGAAACCAAGGGGCGCCTGGGTGGCGCAGTCGGTTAAGCGTCCGACTTCAGCCAGGTCACGATCTCGCGGTCCGTGAGTTCGAGCCCCGCGTCAGGCTCTGGGCTGACAGCTCAGAGCCTGGAGCCTGTTTCGGATTCTGTGTCTCCCTCTCTCTCTGCCCCTCCCCCGTTCATGCTCTGTCTCTCTCTGTCCCAAAAATAAATAAACGTTGAAAAAAAAAAAAAAACAAAAAAACAAAAACAGGAAACCAAAAAGAACCAGAGATGAAAAAATAAGTGAAATTAAAAATAGACTACATGGAGGAAATAGACTGGAGGAAGCAGAAGAATCAATGAGCGACCTGGAGGACAGAGCAATGGAGAGCAATCCGGCTGAACAGGAGAGAGACAAATAATAGTAATAAATGAAAATAGACTTAGGGAACCCGGTGACACCATCAAGCATAATATTCCCATTATAGGGTTCCCAAAAACAAACTTCATAGATACAAAAAAGAGGTTGGTGTTTGCCAGAGGCTGGGGTGGGGAGGAGGTATGGGGGTGGAGGATCAGTGAAGGTGAAAGCCACTGCTAAGTGTTTTGGTTTTTTTTCACTGTTGCCTTTATGGGGAGAATTGGTTGATGGACCCAATACCCATCTACTAGCCCCTTCTCTCCACTACATTGTAGCTAGTGATGACCATGTGATACATTTCTGAGTCATAGATATAAGTTTACTATTTTAGGGGTTTGCTTTCCTGATAAGAGAGAAGCTGAGCTAGCACCCCACTCTAATTTTATGCCTTTCGCTCCTTCCTGCTTTTTCCTGTTTTCTAATGGAGAGGTGATAGCCAAAGATACAGCATCACTCTAGAATCATGAGGCAATAACTATGAGTACAGAGACCTCCACACTGAAGATTGTCGAGTACAACATCAAAAAAGAGCCTGTGTCCCCGATAGCATCTTTGGGAAGCTGAACTAATATCCCACCTCTGGACTTACTGTTCTGTATGAAAAATGGATTCCCATTTGCTTGAACTTTTATTTTTGTTTTTGCTATTTGCAGCTGCGTTCATTCCTAATCAGTTTACAATTTTAAATCTTTCAGTTATCTGCCATTGAGTACCTGTGTGCCAGGCACTGTGCTAAGTGTTTTATATATATCAATTAATTTCAGCCACATGACAGCCATGAGGAAAGTGACACTTCGCTACAGATTACATGCCGGCATATAGGCGGATGGATCCCTGTGTGACTGGAATGGATTTAGCAAATGAAGGAACCAGAGCACCAAAGTGTTAAGCGACTTTGCGTAGCTAGTAAGTGGCAGTACTAGAATTCAAACGATGTCAGTCATATTACCAAATTTCATGATTTTATAATTTCCTTGACTTAAACTCATTTTTGCTTAAATTTGATTTATGGCAATGCTGAGGTTCTTTTCAAATGCATTTGTCTTTATCATGAATGTTGCCCACTTTTCTATCAGGGCATTCCTATTATTAGAAATGGGTCTGAACCTCTTCCATTCTTTCCTATTTGTCATTTGTCATTTTCAGTTTGCTCAGAGGTTTTATTTGTCATGCAAAATAATTTTATTGTGAAGTTAAATTCATTAATAATCTCTTTTATACTTTCTGGTTATTATATGTAGAAATTTCTTAGACCTCTAAGAAAACCATATTTATAATTTTATTCAAATACTTTTATAGTCTAATTCTTTGATTTTATATCTTTGATCTACCAAGATGTTATTTTGGTGTAAGACATGGGGTAAAATTGCAATTTTCCCAGTTTCCTAGAATGCCACATCTATCATGTGTAAAAACTGAACAAAAACAAAGAAAAAAATCCTGCATATTTTGTCTATAACTGAAGTTTCTGTTCCTTTCTATCAATCTCTTATGATAAAGGATATCTCCTTCATAACTGGGGTCAACATCATAAATATCATAACTAATAGAGAATTATGTGAAACCTTTTTGTTTTATTTTTAAAAAATACAAGAATGTGAAACAATTCTATACCTTCTTAAGATTCTGGAGATTATGGCCGATGTATGAAGTTATGAAGCAGACCCAGTAGTATAAACACAGAGAAGGAAAACAAAATATAAATATATGCAAAACATTCTATGATATTAGAAAATCCAAGCATTAACTGGAAATTTATTAGAACTAATCAAAACAACTGAGTAAATTGGCAGAACAAAATTTACCCTCAAATCATTAGTTTTCTTAAATATCGTTGAGGCTAGATAATGTTTCAAGATTATGCTTTATGTTTCTTCTTTATCTACCCCCTGACGATCCACAATTTAAGTAAATCTGAGTTCTGCATTTCATTTCCTCAGGGGAGCATTGACTGAGCAGGAAGCGAAGACTTTGTTGTCCAAAGACTTTTGCATAATACTTAGGAGAACTTGGAGGGTTTATGGGGAGGGTAAAGGGGATGTAAAGCCAGAGTGCCTTGAGGTGTATATTATCAAGATATTGGAGGTCTATCCATAGAAAGTTATAATCCATCTCCTTTCTCCTTTTTTATGCATTCTGCATTGCAAGTTAGGATTGTGGTCTTTTTATTATTATTTTGAGAGAGAGAGCACGGATGTGCAAGGGGAGGGAGGGGGCAGAGGGAGAGAGAGTGAGAGAGAGAGAGAGAGAGAGAGAGAGCCCTGAAACCACGACTCTGGGATCAGGACCTGGGCCAAAATCAAGAGTTGAACACTTAACCGACTGAGCCATCCAGGCGGCCCCAGGGCACGTGGGTAGCTCAGTCGGTTGAGCCTCCAACTTTTGATTTTGGCTCAGGTCATGATCTCAGGGTTGTGGGATCCAGCCCTGTGTGAGGCTCTGTGCAGAGACTGGAGCCTGCATAAGATTCTCTCTCTCTCCCTCTGCTCCTCTCCCCCTCCCCCCCCCCCACTCTCTTGCTAAAATTAAAAGCATACATACATACATACATACATATGACACCTACTCCTGAGGGTGGAGGGAAGCAGGACTTCATGATGCTGTCTTGAGGCTGATGCGTGCCATGAGGGCCAGGGTGCTCTGAGTTCTTTGCCTCCTTTTAAATTTCTGCCCTTTTCATGCACTGGTTTTAAAGACCTAAGAGAGGCTCTTAAAATAAGGCTGTGTGATTTTTCTATGCAATACATTCTGATCTGTTTCTAAAACAGTTCTTTTTTTTTTTAATTTTTTTTTTAATGTTTATTTATTTTTGAGAGAGAGACAGAGACAGAGCGTGAGCAGGGGAGGGGCAGAGAGAGAGGGAGGCACAGAATCCGAAGCAGGCTCCAGGCTCTGAGCTGTCAGCACAGAGCCCGATACGGGGCTTGAACTCACAGACTGTGAGATCATGACCTGAGCCAAAGTCGGAGCTCAACCGACTGAGCCACCCAGGCACCCCTGTTTTTAAAACAGTTCTTAATGTGACTACTTAAACATTTAAGTCTTGTGGGACCACCAAAAAATCCCCAAATAAATGGGAATAGATTTTTTTAATGTGTTAGACTATCTACAAATTTATTTTTATTATTACAAATTTAAAACTTGTGCTTCCTGTAGTTAAAGTTCAGTTAATGGCACATGTTTGCTAAAAATATGGATAAGAATTAGATCTTCTTGTCTTCATCTCTCATCAGTAAGCCTGAGTGGGTCTATGAGACTATCCATTTTTTCCCTTCCCATTTATAACCTCAAGTTTGGGATTTTGGTTAACTTGAAAGTTATTAAAAGCTCTTACATAGTTTTACTGCAATTCTGGACTGCCTGCAGTGTTTCTTTTAGCAATTTTAGGCAAACAATATGTATCTACCAGGCCATGTGTATTCATTTATTCAATCATGTGTAGCAATACATCTTTTAGCATCTACTATGTAGCAGGCATTGTGTGATTGACTTTACAAAGGAAATGTTAAGAATATACAATCTCATAATCCACTTAGGCAAACAACATAGCTTTTTTAGGAAAAGATGGCCATAATAATGGTTCTAGGCTCCTCCAAACTGGGGCTCATGCAGTTGTTTAAGGTGTAGCTATTCTTTCACTGATTCATATGGTTACCCCGGAAGATTCTTTGCATTTAATTATCTGTAAACCAATCTGTAAACCATGTAAACATGTAAGAACTATATTCAAACTTAAGAATCAGACAAACCTCAAGAAACCCGTCCTGTTTATTGCAATTTTAATCTCTTAATGATTAGGATAATTCACTTGACCATGAATCTAAAATGTATGTTTGAGCTCTTTGATTCCATAGATCATCTTCCTGTTTTTGATTTAGATGTATTTCATCTACTACATACAATACTGGTGGTCTTATAGTTTCTTTCTTATATATATCTGGTTAAAGAATTTAGTTTTAGCAGAGCATGATGACTTTAAGCAACATTTTAGTCAGAACATCTTAAAAATGTTATCACCGCTTTTTAGTGTGTGTGTCTACATGGGTTTTTACTGATCTATTTTAAAAAGAAAAATTTTTAAGGAAAAAAAAAAGACAGTGTTATTGTACTCCACTAGCAGAGTGCTATTGTTTAGGGACCAAGTGAGAAAAAGAAACCATTCTCAGTATTTAAAATAAAGAATTTAGTGTAGGAAATGGATGGAATGGGTGATGGAAATTGCTGAGAAGCTATCCAGAGCCAAAGAGGCTATCCAAACATTGGCAAAATCAAAGCTCCCACCATTTGCAGACTGAAGGACAAAGGAGCAAGAGGTATGATGGTAGCCCTTGGTCATGGGTTACTGTATGAAGTGTGAAGCTAGAGGGCATCTCTGACAGGAGCTGGAATCTTGAAAGTGAGGGTAGCTACTGCAAAGGCAGAAAAAGCAGTTCCTTGACTTTTCCCTTCCTCCTGCCCTCGAGTCTGCAGATGGTCCTGGAGCCTGGGAAAAGCAGATCGCAGAGGTCAGCCTCCCTGGATACAAAGCAGAACTGGGTACAAGAACAGACATGACCGGAGCAGGCACAGAGGGCATACAATTCAAGTGGTTTCCAAAAGTGGGGGTGGATTCGCACTGGACAGCGCATGCTATTTCTCCTGTGAGTCCCTTACCCTCACTGTTTTCATCCTGTGGGACAGCAAAAGGGAGGCGTGCAGCAATGATGTCAGAGCCCCTTGGAGCTTAAATCAATGACACTTGTCTCACTGATAATACTGCGTCCTGTCAAACAAACCAAGTCACATAGAAAGTGACTTATTTTCCTTAGCTTCTTTTTGGAAAAAAAACGTACATTGCCTCTTCACCATGTACCTTAGCAACAGCCACAGAGAATACTTTCGGACTATGGTAGTACAAAAGAATTCCCTAATTAAGAAATGTATTTATTCAAAAAAAAAGTGTTTATTTATTCTCTTAGTTCTTTAATTTATAGTTTTATTTATGTGTGACACATGGAACAATTGAACTAAAATGAAAATACAGAAAACAGTTAAATGATGCTGAGTTTGGAACTTGAAAGTTGGATATCAATCAAAGGGAAAAAAAAGCAAGTAAAGTACATTAGTTGCACTGCTATGCAAAAATAGTTAAATCAACCTCAAGGAAACCATGCTATGACATGTACAAAAACTACATTAATAGCAATGGCGTAGGATAGTCTGCTGTTCAGGAAAAGATTCAATATAGACATCAATTACATGCAAGATGCTTCATGACTTGACAGCAAATATTTTCTGCCTGTTTTCCTGCTACTTTCTCATATATATCCCGTACATCATTTTGCAGTACCATAGGTTTTGAATCAAGCAGCATTCTTTAATATAGAGGTAATGCCTTTAAGTTTCTAAAGAATGTTCAAGTATTTTAGAAGGGAAAAGGAACATTTTTCAATACAAGATGACATGGTGTATAAGTGTGTATTAGAATATGTTAACCAACTGATCGAGAAATATTTATAGGGAGCCAACATATCCAACACCTTTGTGAAAGGCACTGGACAATATAAGTAGGTGTAAGACTATAAATGTTTATTGGGGAAGCTTACAGCCTATTTGTGGAACAAGGTATGGGACTGACAAGTAGTGCAAAGAAAGTACTGTAGGAATTCCTGTGTTAGATAAAACCAGATCTGATCATACTTCTTAGGCTTAGAAACTGTTAGTCAATAGGATTTGAGTTCAGCCTCCTTGAAAAGACATACAAGGGACTTCATCACTGGTTACAAATATTTTCTCCATCTTTGCCAGTTACCTTTACCGCCTCACATTTAGCCTTCTCTGCACTAGGTTTCTCATTGTATCTAAATGCAGCAAGCGGAGCACACTTTATGTGCGCGTTAGCATGATGTGCCTGCCCTCTGCAGGTCGTGTCCACTCCTGTCATCTTTTTTTTTTAAACCAAAAAAATTTTTTTAATGTTTATTTATTTTTGAGAGAGAGAGAGAGACAAAGCATGAGCAGGGATGGGGGGGGGGCGGGAACAGAGAGAGGGAGACAGAATCTGGAGCAGGCTCCAGGCTCTCAGCCCTAAGCTGGTCTCAGACCCATGAACCACATGATCACGTCCTGAGCCAAAGTCGGATGCTTAACCGACTGAGCCACCCAGGCACCCCTTCTCCTGTTGTCTTTTGGCGTATGATCACTCATCTTTCAAAGGTTATTTCAAATGTCATCTCCTTTCTGTCATTTTCCATGACCAAATCTCCATGAAGGAGATAGCTTTAATAGGCCCGTCTCCTGTAATACTTAGTTCGTGCTAACTTAGTATACTGAATTGTGGTGGTTGATGATGAGTCTGTATCTCCCACTAGATTCTTTTAAGGATGGAACCTACCTGGATGGTCCCTCCCTATGTTTTAATCTCTGGTCATTATCACAGTGGTAGTGCATAATAAATGCTTATTTCATATTTGCCTAGCTGAATGGAATTGTGAGAGAGAACACTATGGACAGAGGAGTACGAGGGCAATCCTCAGAGTGATCATCCTAGAGGAAGGGAAAGAACTGACTCCCCAGAGTGATGGAGTGAAGGCAGACATGGAGCACATGTGAGCCAATGAGAATCATGGGGAGTAAGGACTTTAGAATATTAGATAATTAAGAGGTGAATTGAACTGGGGATCTTTACATTGTCTCCTTGCAAATATGGAGTAACAAGATAATGTTATGGTTAGTTTTATAGTATTTCAAATAATCAGCATGATACAGTTTGTAGTTGTTATAAATACTTGTAATAAGGTGTTTTTAAGTTGTAACATTAGATTACAAAATGGCTTTTAACCATTTTGATTTAAATGCTACCCTGTGCCTATCTTATTATATGCATTTTTTATTTTATTGTAAAGGTTTTGATGATTTCTTTTTTCAGTAATGTGCATAAATATTTGAAGGGAGAAGAAGAATAGGTATACCTCTTTATTCTGTTTTAATTTTTTTATGGAACTTATCACTGGACGACATTACTTTCTATTTTTATATATATTTTTCTGCCTCCCTACTTCACTAGAATTTCAGCTCTCAGAAATGGGGGAATTTATCTATTTTGTTCACTGTTGCATTGTCAGGAAGAGTCAGGAAGAGTCATCAGCATTTAAGATGTTCTCAGCAAATAAATGTTTATTTAATGAATGAAGCAAAGAGAAGTTTTATTTAAAAACCAACCAGCCAACTGACCAAACAGATATTCTGGTTCTGATAATGGTGGAGTAGGTTGTATTTGATTGACGTTCCCCACACCCCACCTAATGTAACAATTATAAAATCTTTTTTTCCAGCGTTTTGAGATATAATTGACATACAATATCGTATGAGTTTAAGGTGTACAACACAATGATTTGACATACATATATAGATAGATATAGTTGGATATAGATATAGTGAAATTATATTAACATCCATCACCTCACATAGTTACAAATTACAAAATCTTAGAGAAAAATAATGAAGCCACTAGAGAATGAGCAAAAGCAGAATTTGACCTTTGACGTAAGGGTACTGCACTTGTCCTTCTTTCCCACTACTTGGCGTAGTACAGGGCAGCAGGAACTCAGCAGACAGCTGAGTGTCCAGGGACAGGATTTAGGGCTGCCTAAGTGTCTGAGAATTTCTCCACAGGAAGGAAAGGGTTACAAAGGAGGAAACACCACTTTATAAAGATAAACTTTGCTTGGAACTGTGCAAGTGTGAGGGGAGAATCCAAGATCAGTGGAAAGCAGAAGTTTAAAAGGCTCAGTAGAGGTAGAGATGTTAGCAGGGAAGACAAACCTTTGGAACGAGTCATGTGGCAAATTAAAGGGCTTAAAAATACCTTTTTTTAAATTTATTTAATTTTTAATTTTTTTTAATGTTTATTTATTTTTGGGAGAGAGAGAGAGAGAGAGAGAGAGAGACAGACAGAGTGCAAGTAGGGGAGGGGCAGAGAGAGAGAGGGAGAAACAGAATCCAAAGCAGGCTCCAGGCTCTGAGCTGTCAGCACAGAGCCCGACGCGGGGCTCCAGCTGACAGACTGTGAGATCATGACCTAAGCTGAAGTCAGATGCTTAATCAACTGAGCCACCCAGGTGCCCCACCTTAGGGTTTTTACTGACACATCGTACTTTCAGACTAAAAACTGTATTGTGGGATTAGCCCTATGGGATTTTCCCTGAGATATAACAAATCTAAAATTATGCCTGCTTTAACAATATATAAAAGCAAACATTCACAAGTTCAAGGTGAGCAACCAATAATGTAACTGCTAGAGGAAAAAAGTAGCACTCAGAGAACAACACAGAATCCAGTTTCTCACCAGTGTACCATCCATCATGTTCAGAGTATTACGAGCATCATTAAATAGGCAAAATAAAATTATGACACTAGATCAAGAGGAAAGCAATAGAAATAGACCAACTGACCCAGAGATGGATAAGATGCTGGAATCATTTTAATAATTTTAATTTATTTAAATTAATTTAAAAGCACCTTTGAAGTTGCTTTTATAAATATGTTCAAGGGCTGAAAGAAAAGATGGTCATATTGCGTGAACATGTAGAGAATCTCCCCAGAGAAATGCTGACCATAAAACAGAATGTAATGTAAACTTTAGAGCTGAAAATGAAAATATCTGAAATAAAAATATCACATGATGGATTTAACAGTACATTAAAGATGGTGGAAGATCAATTAAAAATTATCCAGTTTAAAGAACGAAGAGAAAACAAGATTAAAGACAAGGAACAGACATTAAGAGATATGTGGGATAATATCAAGTTGTCTAATGTATGCATATGTGAAGTCCCAGCTGACAAGAGAGAAAATGGGAGAGAATGAATTCAAAACATAATACCTGAGGTATGAAAACATACCTCAGATTTCAAAATCTTAGTAAAATTAATACATAGAAAACCGTAAGTGTACACATCATAAACTCATGATAACAAAAAATAAAGAGAAAATCTTGAAAGTTGTCAGAAGTATGTGTGTGTGTTAGAATATTAGTATATACAGGGAAACAATGATTCAAAGATGAATTGAGATGATTGAAACCCCAACAGAAGACAATGGAACAAAATGTTTAAAGTGCCAAAAGGGGATCCTCTCAACTCAGAATTCTTTCTTCAGAAGAAATCTCTCTAAAAAATAAAGGCAAAGATTTTTCAAATAGATAAAAGCTGATAATTTCCTACCAGAAGACATATGCTACAAGAAATGCTACAGGCTTTTCTTCAGGTTGAAGAAAAATAATGACTGGCAAACTCAGATCTCCAGGAAGGAATGTAGGAAGAAAGATGATTATGTACATACATGTGAAACAGTTATCTTTTTCTCCCCCCCCTTAACTTTTTATTAAAAGACCACTGCCTTTTAATGCAAATATGATAAGCTTGTATATTATTTAATTATTTAATGGAAATATTATAAGCTTGTGGTTTACAGTGTATGTGGGTTTGAAATATATGTCAACAATGACAGAAAATGGGGGTCAATGGGATCATGCTCTATTTAGGCTCTCATATTTTAAGTCAAGTGGAAAAACATTAACTCTAGAGTGATAAAGATGTGCATGGTAATTATACATAAACTACTTAAATCAACACAGAGTTGGGGCTAAAAGCCCAAAAGATTTAAAATAGAATGATAAATAATAGTTAACCCAAAGGAGGACAAGAAAGAGATCTGTGCATTTCACTGGATGTAAAATTTAACTTTAATAAGGCGTAAGAAAAATACAAAACAAAATGAACAAAAATAGATCTTGTGGATCAGAATTAGGGAGTGGGGTTCAGGAATTTGTATAACACCCACTCCCCCCGAATATGATGGTCACTTGGTTTGAAACTACTGATGTAGATTGACTTCACCAACCTTCCTGTGCTTATGAAAGGACAAGGCCTCTCTCGGGCCATTCTCTCCACACAGACACATCACTCCGTTGGAAGATGGAGCGTCAGGAACCTCAGACTTTGTCAGCTGGAAGAGGCTGGATGTGGCCTGATGGTCTGCAAGAACTATGTTATCAAAATGACAGCAGTTACCACAGCCTTGGAGAGCTTAACAGCTTGCTATTTTCTCTTTTATTCTTCCATACCGCTTGCTAACTTTTATCTTCCCTCAATTTGTCTGCCTTTTATAGGCATTTGATGGGGAGAGAATTATCATAATCTGACACTTCCATTTTTACAGGAAAAGGAGACTTGTAAGGGAATATCGGTGCTCTCTGTCAACTCACACATTTACGGCCCGAGCAGGTTTGGCATTGAGGTTTTAAGGAGACAAGTCTGTGGCACTTACTATACTTATATAAAACCAAAGCTGTGTGAAAGATGGAGAATCTGTCAGAAATGCTGGAGAGTCCGATGAGACGTGTGCAGTACATTATCAAGCAGGTCATGAGAGATTTGATATAAGCCTCTTTCTCATGCCCTAGATGTCACCTTCTATCATGCTGATGCAAAAATGTAAAAGAAATCTCTTCAGGAAATATGCTGATTTGAACTCAAGAGAATGATTTATAGTGGTAATATGCATGAGCTGAGCATGGAGATTACATGTGCAAACCTCAATGTGGATTTTTTTTTTTAAGTGTAGAATTCTTGGAATATAAATGCTTATTTAATGTAATATAAAGTAAAGGCAATTTTAATCATTTTGGCTATACTGATTTTTTTTTTCCAGTAGCCTTCAAGGATGGCAGATAAGGTTCCATATTTCCCGGTACATAATCTCATAGGAACCTTCTAGTTTCTTAATTTAATACCCTGATTTATGGTTATGTCTACTCAATGTCTCTATTTCTGACTCTGAGTTGTCTTTTTTTTTTTTTTCACTCACTTAATATTTATTCAGTAGCTAATATATTCCAGACTGTGCCAGGCCACGGGGATACTATCCCAATCCTTATCTCTCTAATCTAATGAGAGGTGCCACAATTAGAGTTATGAGATATTGTGTTAAGCGCTATGATAAGGAAGTACAAGCACATAGGAAAGGGCATGTAATTCAGACTCGGGAGATCAGGGAACGCTTCCTGAGAGATGGGAGATCTCTGAGAGATATCTAAGATGAGACTTAAAGAATGATTAGCATTTGGGAAGTAATGGAAGAAGAAGATAACGTACAGAAGAATGTTCCAAGAAGAGATTCTAGCATATGCAAAAGCCTATAGGTGGGAGAAGGCATGGCAAATTCAGTAAACCCAAAATAACTCAGTCTACCTGAAATATGGAGTGAGGCAGAAGCAACTACAAGTTGTTGCAGTGTTTTAAAAAGGGGACTGACATGGTCAGATTTGTGTTGTAGAAAGATCACTCTGGCTGCAGTGTAGAGAATGGGCTGGGAGGTGGGGTATGTTTGGAAGGACTAGGGTCAGGAAGACTTAGTGGATATTGTTAGTTAATCTGTGTGCAAGGTAATGGTGGCTTGAAATGGGATGGTGACTGTGGGATAGAGAGAGGAGTGTAGATTTCTGAAATATTGAAGTGGTAGAATTGCAAGACTTGCTATATTAAAAAAAAAGGGGTCATTGGAATCTAAACTGTTATAAAAAATGTGAATATCAAAAAGGAGTTCATAGAAGTGGTTTCAAGAGCACTGACGTCACTGTGAAGTAAAACTTCATGTTTAATGAAAGTCACAGATTGAGAAAGCTGGAAGAAACTTTGTGCACAGAGTGGGACTTTCCAGTCAAGATCCCAGAGGTGGAGGAATGTCATGTGATGATAAAGCCCAGGATGTGCGATGGGGGGAGCTTGTGACTGAAGTTAAGTAGAGGTGAAGGTCATGGGGGACAGAGAGCCAAGGAGGCAGTAGGTGTAGCAGTGGAAGAGATCCTCACGTTTCTTTTGAGTTTTATTTTATTTTTTAAAATTTTTTAATGTTTATTTATTTTTGACATAGAGAGAGACAGAGCATGAGCAGGGGAGGGGCAGAGAGAGAGGGAGACACAGAATCCAAAGCGGGCTCCAGGCTCTGACCTGTCAGCACAGAGCCTGACGTGGGGCTCGAACCCACAGACTGCTAGATCATGACCTGAGCCAAAGTTGGATGCTCAACCGACTGAGCCACCCAGGCACCCCATATTTCTTTTGAATTTTAAAACGAAAATTGAGGTTGACATAAAAACCATGAGTCAGACACTAAAGGCTTTCGGTGAATGCGAGGGAGTTACCCAGAAGTCAGTAGATGACAGAAGTAAGGAGTAGAGGTTAGTATAGACTGAATGACATTATAGTAAGCAAGCCTGTCTATATAACTCAGAAGAAACAGAAAAAAATTTCCTTCAGTGACATTCTTCTCTAGCTTGCCAAGTCTCCCAGATGGAAGCTGGTGAGTGCAGTGTTGCTTTTATAGCCTAGTTACATCTTTGACATCACTACCTCATTTAGCCTCTGCTGATTCACCGTTATAGGATCCCCTTGAATCCTAGTCCTCCAAGAGTCCTACTTTAGTGGTTTCCCTTATTCTAACATGTACAGATCCTTGGAAGTGTGTGTGTGTGTGTGTGTGTGTGTGTGTGTGTGTGTGTGTGTGTGTGGGGGGGGGGGCTTGGGGGCAAGGATAATGGTCATGCTGCCTGTTCAGTTTTTGTGCTCCAATTTTAGCTCGTAGAAATGATGATTCTTTGGGAAGATAAGAAAATGAATCCATGACTAGAGGTCAGCTGAGTATACAGATGTAGTCAGGAGTATATAGACGATTGCATATGCACAATATAGTCAGGATGGGCATAGACAAGCACTAAAGATTGAAAACATGAGAAGTCAGAGAATCACGAAGAGCAGCACTGAGAGGAGAGATGTTTAGTCTCTACCCTGTTTTAGATAGACCACTGTGCTTGAGGTTCTGGGTTCTGAGGACTTCTCTGGAGCCAGAACGAAATCATAGGTTTGCAGGAGTTCATCTTTCTGTTAACAGGGGCATGGGAGAAACAAAAGTGAGATGGAGGGGCAAGTCATATTTATAGAAACAATTATGAAGGCCTTTCATGCCCAAAGTAAATGCTATAAAATAGGGGAGGCCTTTTACACGTCTCCAAACAATGAGATCATTGAAAGCAAAAATTGTGGCTTACTATCTTTACTTTGCCTTTAAGGGTCCCTGCAACTTTATTATAAGATTTGAAGTATGAATTTACAATTTTCTGCTGGGGATTC